>NC_136631.1:12829728-12907228 GCF_933228915.1 Telmatherina bonti
TTAAGCAACGTAGACGCATATTTTTTCTCTCATTCTGTCTCGAGTGGTGCAAAGCAGTGCTATATAGTTTAGAAGGCATCAAATGGAACAGAGCCAAAGTAATTTGGTCCTTATACTCAATGTACAGTCACATGTGCCAAGATTTAGCTGAGAGAGAGATGAGGAGATGAGAGTGATTGAGAGGGTGACAATCAAAGAGGTCATGGGTTTGAATTGATGCAGAGGGAAGAACACGCCGCACCACTGCTTTTTCCTCTGAGCTCATCTGTTTTAAACTCACTTTGTTTCTACTGTTTCCAAGAAAAGTGTCAACACAGCTCTGAGGCAGACGAACAGATAAGCCATATGGATATGTATGCTAACCTGAGATGAGGAAGATATATTGTGGGGTTTTGAATAGGCTTTGTGATGATGTAAATTAAAGAGGAGGCCTTTACAAGTGGAGCGGGGGGGCCTTATTGCATATGCATTGAGGCAGATCAAAGCCTTTTCGGAGGTCACACATTTACATAGCGATATCACCAGAGCTATGGGAACCTGGCAACCCTGTCTTTGGACTATTTTTGAATAAAGGAGGCCTCATGGAAGTCTTTTGGCACAATTAAAATTGGAGTCAAGGAAGTTCCCTGTGCTCCAGTGTTTGATTGTAGCTATCAAATCTAACCTACGTGAATGAAATGGGTAAAGTCATTTAATTTGTTTTTCAGTTCTTATAGATTCTCGTTATTGTTACAATGGCTGTTTTGTGTTTGTTGCATGAAATCTTAGCTATGAAAGACTTCAAAACAGTAAAATTTCACTCAGACTATTCGGTTTTCGGTGTGCTGTATGTACACCATTAAGTCTTTTGTGGCAGTTTTGAGTGTGGAAAAGTTTCTTCTCAAAGAGAGCCTAACTTTACAAGGCTACTGACTGTCTTTGTGTTTTTCAGGATTAGGACCTCAAAAGCTTATTCCGCTCGACAATCAGAAGGTGAGTACAGACATAGACAAGTCATTTCCATCGGGTGCACATGTTAATTATACCAAACAGATCACCATAAAGAGGGCCACGTGTTAACATGTTTGAAATCATTGTAAAATTTCGGCTTCACAAAATGTTCAACTGTTTGATTAAAATTTTCTGTGATTGCAGCTGTGCCTTTTGAGGATGTGTAAATGAAAAAAATGACCTTGAAGCCAAGTCTGTGTTATTGAAAGCTTCTTTTAAAGCCACCTACTCCACTAATAAACAACAAAACCATTCTTGTTCGATGGAATATTCAGCTTCTACGTTTCTTTGTTTAAAAAAAATTAAAAAAAAGATTTTATTAAGTGCTCTAAATAATGCCAGGAGAGAACATGTGTGACTGTAGTGGTTAACCGCCAGATAAATATTATAGCGTTTGAGAGAGTTTATTCAGCTGCAATCACATCAGAGGAAGGTTTTTTAGTGTGAAGGATATTTTATTTGTCTTGTACTATAAAAAGCAAGACTGCTTAGACTTAAATGAATTAAATTCAGCTTGTGTTTTAAGCTAACCCAGCTACATTTGAAGCATGAAGGTTATGATCTGCTTTAATCGTGTCTTCTTATATTTTCTATCTCTGAAGCTTTCTGGCAGGAATCAGATGACAGCAACTCGGAGATTGAAGCAGCCTTACGTCCTCCAACTTAGAACACAAACAACAATGGCATTGATGGTTTCTATGACTGAAATTTCCATTGAGATGCTTTTTAAATACACTACATTATATCACAGGGAAATTTGAGCCAGATTGGCTTTTGGTATTTCACCCCCTGACCATAATTTTAGTGGTTTGCATTGTAAATCATATGCACACTATATTGTAAAAACAAATAATAAAGTTGACAGCTCTCACACTGTGTAAAGTATGTGAAGTGTTGTCCACAGCACTGATGTTAACCCTGCTTCAGTCTCTTTATCTGAACAACTCTCCCAGCTCATAATAACAGCTCGAAATAGATTAAACTGATCTTTTAAAGCGATTTGTTTGCACTAGGCTGAAAATCATGCATTTTGAATGCTGCAAGCAGCTCCGAGTGCTCTGCCTCCAGCATGCTCGAGTGTAGTGATGTGAGTCACCTGTGAAATGACAAAGCACAATGGCCACTCTGCACGCTTCTGCGCGACCTGCGAACCTGTTGAAGAGGCCCATCTCCCAAGGCACAAAGTGTAGCGGTGCTAACAAACTCAGAATATTTAGAGCCTCAAACAATTGCTCTGCTCATATTCTCACATCAGCTTCATTAGTAATTTTGATTTTGCCTTAAAAATACAAATGAGTCACAAGTGCTGGAATTGATGCTGAAAATGCACTTTAGAGTTTTGCCATTTAGGATGTTCCAGCATATTGTGTTTCCTGTATCTAATAATAGCTAGGAGCGGATGTGTGGGAGGCTACATTCCAAGGTTTACATTTATAGTTCATTATTTCTGCAGTGAAAATTTCCAAAACTGCCATTCTGAGATGTGGTAAAAGCCTCTGGCATTCAGTGTCAGCAGGATTCCATTAGTCAGCTTTAGGTGACTTTACATGCCTGAACCTTTTAAAGTAGAACTCCACATTCATTACCAATAATGGCTTCAGACAGCCCTGACCCACCACAGAAAAGGGACTGTGGCAGAGTAATTTGGAGTTTGCTAAAAGGCTCCCTAACATAATATCCAGTTAAGGAGCATGTCAACAGATACTTGTGTGTGACAGATGGCTCATTGTGGAAGTGGAGTTATGTTGTACTAATGTGTACTAACAAGAACATTTTTTTATATAAAGAACTTCTCTGAATCCATGCCAGAGCGACTATTGGGATGGTTAATTCTGTTTAAACCCTTATGACAGGAAGTTTAAGCTTTTGACAGACTTTATTCACAACATAATTGACTCAATTACAGCATATTACTAGATCTTTTATACTCGGGTTGGCATTGGACTGAGATCATCTTCTGCTCGTTTAGTTTTATCAGATTGATCCATGTTTACTTTCTTCTTGTACAGAATGTTTCAAGCAAATAAATCTTCATTTAAAACTTCTCTTTCACTTGGGATTTTTTCTACTGCGAAGAAGGACAAATCACTTCCTGTTAGAAAGCCCTCGCCTCGAACAAACATAAAAAATGTTACCAAGACAACTTACCAGATGTTTAAATGCTAATGTTGGTTTTGTGAAAATGGTATGCTTATGTTGAATTTCATATTAGCAGCATAAAAGTGCAATATGTTACTGAGCTTATTTGTTTCTGTTAACCCCACTTCTTTGACAGTTTATTTGACTATCAGTGTAGAAATGAAGATGTGCGTAAACAAATCACAGTGTTAAGTTAAGCCCCATAATACTTTAATCTCCTGTGCTTTATGTTATTGGAATATTAATGCAAAGATTAATTTAACAAAACTTACTGCTGTGATACGACATTTATTAGAGAACAGCTTAACAGCCATTTGGGGAAAACCATGATTTCAAACCAGGAAGAGGTAACATGGGATTTAAAGGTTGCAGTAACAAGGGTTATATAAAAGATCTGCACACAATTAGTTAAGAAATGTTATTTCCCCAAGAGATATTTTTAAATAAATGATAAAATACAGACCCTTTTCTATCCACTGACAAAAATATTTAAATGATTCACCTCCACAATAAATGCCTTCTCTGCATTGTGAGCAACGTCTAAGACAAACTAATTTTTCATTTGATTGCATGGAAACATGACCTCCAAACACACTTCTCTTCAGAAGATAAGGTCTGTCTTTTAGCCCAAACAGATGGTTATTAAGAAACTATTAGTCTAACAACAAGCTGCATAATTTCCAAGATTCCTAATGTTTGTGTCCCGAGCCTCCATTGCTGGATTTTTCTATGTATGTGTGAAATATCTGAACTGTTGTGTGTAATGCTGGCACATCAATGCCAGCTGTGGGAAGAAGGTTAGCTGTGTCTGTAAGCGTAGTGTCCAGAGCGTGGAGGTGCTACCAGGAGACAGGCCAGTACATCAGGAGACGTGGAGGAGGCTGTGGGAGGGCAAAAACCCAGCAGCAGGACCGGTACCTTCTTTGTGCAAAGAAGAACAGGAGGAGCACAGCCAGAGCCCTGCAAAATGAGCTCCAGCAGGCCACAAATGTGCATGTGTCTGCTCAAACAGTCAGAAACAGACTCCATGAGGGTGGCATGAGGGCCCGACGTCCACAGGTGGGGGTTGTGTTTACAGCCCAACACCGTGCAGGACGTTAGGCATTTGCCATAGAACACCAAGATTGGCAAATTCGCCACTGGCACCCTGAGCTCTTCACAGATGAAAGCAGGTTCACACTGAGCACATGTGACAGACGTCAGGAGACACTGTGGAGAATGTTCTGCTGCCTGCAACATCCTCCAGCATGACCGGTTTGGCCGTGGGTCAGTGATGGTGTGGGGTGGCATTTCTTTAGAGGGGCGCACAGCCCTCCATGTGCTCGCCAGAGGTAGCCTGACTGCCATTAGGTACCGAGATGAGATCCTCAGACCGCTTGTGGGACCATATGCTGGTGCGGTTGGCCCTGGGTTCCTCCTAATGCAAGACAATGCTAGACCTCATGGGGCTGGAGTGTGTCAGCAGTTCCTGCAACATGAAGGCATTGATGTTATGTACTGGTCTGCCCGTTCCCCAGACCTGAAACCAACTGAGCACATCTGGGACATCATGTCTCGCTCCATCCACCAACGCCACGTTGCCCGTCAGACTGTCCAGGAGATGGCGAATGCTTTAGTTCAAGTCTGGGAGGAGATCCCTCAGGAGAACATTCGCCGCCTCATCAGGAGCATGCCCAGGCGTTGTAAGGAGGTCATACAGGCACGTGGAGACCACACACACTACCTAACCCTTATTTTGACTTGTTTAAAGGACATTACATCAAAGTTGGATCAGCCTGTTGTGTGTTTTTTCACTTTTGTTTTGAGTACAACTCCAAATCCAGACCTCCATGGGTTGATACATTTGATTTTCATTGATAATTTTTGTGTGATTTTGTTGTCAACATATTCAACTATGGAAAGAGTAGTTATTATTTAATAAAATATTTAATTCATTAAATGGGTTCTAGATCTACAATGTGTTACTTTAGTGTTCCCTTTTTTTGAGCAGTGTGTATATATATACACGTACACACACGTATCACTATTGTACGATCTTATTTTGACTGCTAAAGTTCATATCTGATCATGTTACTGGTCTCTCTTGCCAGTTGATTTATTTAGTAATAATATTTTTTTTCCAAGGACCTTTTCAGCCTTTGTTGCTCCATTTCAACTTTTTGAGACATGTTTCTACCATCAGATTTAAAATGAGCTAAAATTTTCTTTGATATTTTATTTTTGTTCCACTGGGAATGAAATGTGAGTTAATGCGATTTTAGGATCATTTGAGAAAAAAATTTTCCCTAACCATATGTCTTTTTTCAGATAAGTTTATACTTTTCATGGTTTCTTTTGTTCGCATTTTAGAAAATAACTGCAGATGTTACTGTAGATAATATTCTGGAAACACAGGTGGTTGTTTTATTTCCTCCACTCTGTAGCTACAAGTGATACTCATCACTTCTTTGTGCTATTATCAATTAATCTATTGTATAACTGTAGAAAAGTCTGATGTGCACATTAAAGTTGACATTATTGACACAAAATGTTTGAAAATGATACTCATGCAAGTGAAGCATAAAAAGACGTAAGAGGTACTTTATGTTTATCTTGTGAAAAACGATCAAGTTTTGGCAGGATATGTAAAAATATGTCTTTAAATTATCAAAAATATCTTTCCCTCATTTGAAACCAAAAGCCAAGAGACTATTTTTCTCTGAGCATATTTCCTTTTCAGCTGAAAACAAAAAGAACAACCACCACTTAAAGAAAAACTTAAATACAAAATCTGCAGGGGTAACATGTCAAACTTAAGGAATGTTTCAATTCTTTCTTTTCATTAAGCTTTTTGCCAATAAGAATGTTTTAGCTAACTAAATGCTCAACATTGATGCACAGCATCAGTAACAGTTGAGAATGATGATAAGTGGTCGTTCACTGATGAATCAGTATTTATCAACTTTCATGGCCACGCATTAAATGCAGTTAAGCAGAGAGTGCAAACATAATATCCACTACCGTATCTCTTAGAAGTACACTGAGTAAATTCATTTTATACTCTTCCTGAATGTTGTGACTTTCTCTTCACGTATCCATAGAACTCCACATCCGCTGTATGTAATATAGGTCAAGGTCTGATACGAGGCAGTTTTGTCAATTGCGTACATACAATGTCTGTTGAAGTAACTTGCTGGCTCTTTCACAATAAAGTGATATTTGAAAAGTGATGTGACGAGAACTAATGTTGTGTCTGAGTGGACAAACAGCTCCCATTGTGTTCAGTGAGAGTCCCTGAGCTTTTAAACTGAAGTGCATGCTTTGTTTTATAGGTGCATGGTTTGGGTTAAGTAACACATTAAAAGTCATAAAAATAAGACAACCAAAATGTACAACAGTATAATGTAGTTACTTGCTGCACCTATGGATCTACTAGCAGATAAAAACATGTTTATGTCTGAAAGAATTTTGGCCACTGACAGCCACCATACATTCAGAACTGAGGTTGGTTTTCAAAGACATTTATATGCTCATCTTTACCTCCAGATCCCAGTGATTATTACTCATTGTAACTTTAATGCTATTTTTACTCTTCCTTTGGCAAGTTTATTTGTATAGCACATTTCATATATAAGACAGCTCAAAATGGTTCAGATGAAACATTAAAAGCATTACACCAAGGTGCATAATAAACATTTAAAGGGGAATTTAAACCAGCCAAAAAAAAAACCCCTAAAAAAATGCTATTAATAAAAAAGAAGTATTAAATAGAAACAGAGCGATCTTTTATAGACATAGAGATACAGACAACAGAATACATTCAGGTACAGATAACAACAAACAGGCATGAGTGGAAAATGCATCATTCTTTGCATCATCACAGTCAATATACATGTGCAAGAAAACATATTCAAAAAGAAAAAATAAAGAGAAAAACTCTGATTTAAATAAAAGAAGTGGTAACTAGAAAAGTTCTCGACCTGCTTTAAAAGAACTAAAGTTAAGAGCAGACTATTATCAGCTGATGATTTCACTGCAACATGAATACCAAATCGTCTTCAAGTTATGACTGGAGTGGAAACATCCTCATCAGCCTGATAGCAGGTAAATCGCTGTACAGAACACAACAGAAAACACCACTGCACTATTTTGGAAGCATTGCTGTGTGGTTGCCATGTTTTGATCTGTGTACTAATATGGGAAGTACAAACCTATCAGGGCTGAGAAATCATGTTGTCTGATATGTAGCTGCTTCATCTAAATTTTACTGATCAGGTCAATAAAAACAGTTACACTGCATTCAGCCAGTGCAAGAGACATCTTATTTTATGGTTAAAACAAACAAACAAAAGCTCTAAAATGGCCATTGTTGGGTTTTGGTATAGATGTTTCAGATGGTCTAGAATTTGTAGTCTGATTGCATTGTTTTGTAAGTGGTATATCTTTGTCTTGTCTTTGTTTTCTGTCTATTTTCCTGTCTGTTCTCTTTCTATCCTCTTCCTGTCCTCTCTGTAAATTCTGTAACACATGATTATTCAAAATAAACAAATTAAATAAGAATTCAGATGATAGATCTGAATACTTCTTTCCTTCTATTATAGATATAAAGCTCCTCTTGGCACCACAGCAGCCAGACCATCATTCTACTTGCTTCAATGCTGAACCAGACAAGTTAGAAAAAGAAAGACAAAAGCTCTGGAGTTCCTTGTAGAGAGCATAAATACATCTTTTCTCCCACATTCAGTCTGCTCATGTGATAAAAAAAAAATCTAATTTGATTACACATTCAATTTGACCATTGCAAGTATTTATTTATTTAATCTCCTTTTTAACTGTTACTCTTTTGTGTTGTCTGTAATTTTATGAATAAATCTTGGAAGATTTTGCACATAATTTGCAGACCTGTTTATTTTGAGAAGTGGTCTCCTTTGATTCCTTTGTCAAGAATGCTTCAGTTGAGGTTCCGGTTCCGGCGGAGTTCAAGATGGCAGCGTAACCCGGAGCTCTTGCCAGTAAAAATTAGATTTAACCCCCACAAAACAACTAAGATATCAAAATTCACTAATTTAAAGGTGGGATGAGTGGGGAAGAGCAGGACGACAAACACGACAAAGCCAAAAGAAAACTTTGAAAAACCCTGAAATGACTGATAATTCAGTCCCTGTCGAAGAAGCTATGCTAACGGCTAACACCGCAGCATGGCAGGAAGGATTTCTTGGCCTAACTAACAAAATAGAAGAACTGCAACGAGATATTAACAAGCAGTTTGACACACTGAAAGAAGAATTTAAGACTGAAATGAAGAAGGAGTTTATTGCATTCAAAGAGGAAATTGACAAAAAGCTTTCTGATAATAACAAGGAACTACAGGCTCAGAGGGAAACACTGACAGACGCGCAAACCTGCATTGGAGACATTGAAGAATGGAATATAGAAGCAAAAGAAGCAATACTGGCTGTCCTGAAGGAACAGAAACACTTGAAAGAGAAGGTAACAGACCTTGAATCAAGATCACGTAGAAACAACATCCGGATCTTTGGGGTCCCAGAGACTTATGGAAAGGACTCAGTACCTCAGTTTGTGGAAAAGTTGTTGCGAGAAGAACTTGATCTGCTGGCGGAGATGTCCCTTGGGATACAGCGCGCACACAGAGCGACAACAAGCAGATTCAGTGAAGGAGCACCACCGAGATCCATCATTGTCAACTTTCTCCAATTCAGTGTAAAAGAGATGATACTACAAAAAGCCTGGCAAAAACGCCCGAAATTGGACGAAAAACCTTTGTTTTTTGATCACGATTATGCCAATGAAGTGGTCCAAAAGCGTAAAGCATATGGCAGTATCAAGAGCGTTCTAAAGCAAAACGGAATCAAATTCCAAACGCCTCTAACAAGAATCAGGATCCAGTGGCCAGACGGTCCCACTACCTATGGCAGCCCCCAGGACGCAGCGAAGGAGCTACGGAAGAGGGGCTACGAAGTCGCGACTAAGCCCATGGAGCAGGCGGATGCGCTGGAGAAGCGGATTCGTGAGGCTTGCCCGTGGGAGCTAATACCGGTGTCATCGCCGCGGGGCGAGGCCGGCCAAAGAGCAAAGGAGAGGCTACAGGAGTTTCGGAGACAAAGTGAAGATAAGTGAAGACAACGGCTCAGAGAAGTTATTTCTTTATTGCACTAAGATTAGGGAAAAGGAAAAAAAAAAAAAAGTATAAAAAAATAATAATTTGAGATCTCAGTCATTATAACCATAACTGATGGTGGCAGGAACCAGTTAACCTTCTAAACCAAATCGTCCTTTCCAAAGAATGGACTGGCAAATGCAAACTTAAACATGTTGGACTTATGTAGAAAGGAGGCAAGGCTCATCAGTGAGTCACCACCTACATCTACAGAGGGGCCCTTCTTCATTAGAGGGCATCTCCCCTCCCCTTCCAACAGGACTTTGGGGCTAAAAGAAGGCCCTGGTTACCGGCAACATGTTCTTTGGTTTATGTTATATGTTATAGCAATTTTGGTTCATACAGTTCTCAGTGTTGTTTGTGTGAGGTTGACACAGGTACAATGTGAAAAAGATGCAACGTAATCTTCTGAAATGTATCTCTCTTAATGTGAATGGGTTAAATAATCCGATAAAAAGGGGGAAAATGCTCTCTAAATTAAAAAAAGAAAAGGCAGAGATTATTTACCTACAGGAAACTCACCTCTCTGAAATAGAACATGGAAAGCTAAAAAAGTTTGGATTTAGTAATACTTTTTATAGTTCTTTCAGAGGGGGCTGTAAAAAAGGAGTAGCTATTTTAATTGCTAATAGAATCAAGTTTGAATGCTTAAAGGAAATTAAGGACAAAAATGGCACATATGTAATGGTAAGAGGAAAACTGGAGGAACAAATGGTAACATTATTCAATATTTATGCCCCACCGGAATCTGATAAATCATTTTATAAAAAAGTGTTTGATATGATCTCACGAGAAACTGAGGGAATATTGATCTGTGGAGGCGATTGGAATGTTGTATTGAATTCTATTTTGGACTCTACTAGCTCCAAAAGGAACAGTAAAACACATTTGTCTAGATAAATCAACACAAATTTGAAAGAACTAGGGATAATTGATGTATGGAGAGAATGTCATCCTTTGGAAAGGGACTACACGTTCTACTCGGCTCCACACTCTGTTCATACAAGAATCGACTATTTCTTCATGAATGTTGAAGACCGCTTTAGAATTATAGAATGCAGGATAGGAACAGCTGACACATCTGACCACTGTTCTTTATACTTAACGCTAGATATCAATAGGAGAATAAGAAACACAACTTGGAGATTGAATGTAGGGATGCTTAACGATCTAAAATTAGTTGATAATTTAAAAAAAGACATAAATATCTATAGAGAAGAAAACGATAAAGTAGACACAGATCCCACCATACTATGGGATGCGATGAAGGCAGTAATTAGGGGAAAATTGATCTCATATGCTTCATTCAATAAGAAGAAAAGACTTTTGGAATTCCAAACTATTTCAAATGAACTGGAAAACTTAGAACATTTACATAAAACCCATAATGACTCAGAAACTTTAGACAAAGTAAAGCAAACAAGAAAAAAAATTGATGATATATTAACAAAAGAAGTAGAAAAGAAAATTCGATATTTAAAACAAACATATTACGAAGGAGGTTCCAAATTTACCAAATCTTTAGCCAGACGCTTAAGGAATAAACAACAACTTAATACTATTCACAAAATTAGAGAACCCAATTCAAAAATATTAGTTTATTCACCAGAGGAGATTGAAAAAGCATTTGAAGAATACTACACAAATCTCTATTCCCAACCTGCAGCAGCAGACGAAGAGACTATCAAATCATTCTTGGATTCACTGGAGCTTCCAAATATAGGTGAATCACAAAATGATTTGATTTGTGCATCGATTACCGACAAAGAATTAGAAAATGCCATTAAAAGAATGAAGTCTAATAAAGCCCCAGGAAGTGACGGGTTTCCCATAGAATGGTATAAGATCTTTAAAAAAGAGTTAAATCCAATGTTGCTGGCATCACTCAATCAGACACTTAAATATGGTATACTCCCTCCATCATGGAGAGAAGCCATTATTACTGTTATACATAAAGAGGGCAAAGACAAAGAATTTTGTGAAAATTATAGACCAATATCTATACTAAATTGTGATTACAAGATATATACATCAATTTTGTCCAATAGATTCCAGACGTTCATGTCAGAGCTGATAGATGAAGACCAATCAGGCTTTATCAAGGGGCGAAAAACCCATGATAATATTAGGAGAACCCTACATGTAGTACAAGAAGCCCAAACAAAAAAGGAAAATTGTATTCTGCTAAGCTTAGACGCGGAGAAAGCTTTCGACTGTGTCAGTTGGAGGTTTCTGTATCTTAACTTTAGAAAAATTGGGATTTAATTCACAATCAATTAGATGTGTTAAAACGTTGTACCAAGACCCTATAGCTAGAATAAAAATAAACTGTAGCCTTTCAAACTGGTTTAAATTAGAAAGATCCACAAGACAAGGATGTAGTTTATCTCTCACCCTCTTTGCTATTTTTATTGAGCCTTTGGCACAAGCGATAAGACAAAATAAGGAAATTGAAGGAATCAAAATTAGAGATGTTGAACACAAAGTTGGTTTATTCGCAGATGATATATTAATATACTTGAAGCAACCAGATAAGGGTCTGCCAAAATTGATAAATCTACTGCAATATTACGGATATCTGTCAGGGTAAAAATTAAACATTGGGAAAACACAGGTTCTGTCTCTAAATTTTACTCCATCTACAGAAATGAGACAGAAATACAATTTTAAATGGAACAAAAAGTCAATCCACTATTTGGGAATAAACATTTCAAGTGACCTTTCTAAATTGTATAAAATGAATTACAAAGCCTTGAATCAAAAACTGTACAAAGATATGGAAAAGTGGGAGGTATTATTGTTAGATTTAGGTGCAAGAATTGAAATTGTAAAAATGAATGTGCTGCCAAGAATTCTATATCTATTTCAATCTTTGCCAGTGCCAATACCAATGCTACAGTTCGTGGAATGGAACAAAAAAATTTCAAGATTCATTTGGAATGGGGCTAGACCAAGAACCAAATATTCAACACTTCAAATTCCTAAAAAAGAGGGGGGATTGGCATTGCCAAACTTTGAAGAATATTTTTATGCTGCTCAACTCAGATCTGTTATCTATTGGTGTATTCCTGATTACTTTCCAAAGTGGAAACAAATAGAGTTAAATAATGAGTACAACGTGCAGGCAATGATTGCTAATAAAAATATGTTTAAAGAAAATGAAAACAAATTAGACTCTATCACCAAATTCACTCTGGAGGTCTGGTTCAAAATAGTCAAAAAATGTCAATTAGAGAAGCAAATACAGATATTTAGATGGATGGCTTATGATTCAAATTTCAAACCAGGAACTATGAACACTAAATTTAAGGACTGGGCAAATAAGGGTTTAAATATATTTAACGCTTTTGTTAAAAAAGGTCAAATTTTAAGTTTTCAGAATTTACAAGAGAACTACAACTTAGATCACAAAGACTTCTACATGTACCTTCAGGTTAGAGATTTCTATCAGAAGGTAATTAAACCGGACCTCCCGGGTGAAACAAATAAACTTACGGAAATCCTCGATAATGGATATAAGAACAAAGGGGAAAAGGTGTTATCCAAATTGTATCAGGCATTGGTTTCCAATAGGAAGAACTCAACTCTTTATATAAGAGATAAATGGGAAAAAGAATTATCGGTAGAAATGAGTGATGAAGTATGGTATGATTTATGTGAAACTCAACTGACTACAACTAGTTCCAGAAATTGGAAAATATTTTGTTGGAAAAATATTGTACGATTTTTCATTACACCAAAGATCAAAAAGGCTTCATTATCGACACATCAGCCTTGCTGGAGGTTGTGTGGCGAACAGGATGTGGGACATGCACATATTTTTTGGCAGTGCACAAAAATAACAGTTCTGGAATAATATTTGGGAGGAGTTGGGAAAAATACTTGGATACAAATTACCCATGTCATGTTCAACTCTGTATTTTGGATATTTATCAGGAAAACAAATACCATGTAAAGACAAATATTTGATAAAAATATTGCTAGCAGCATCTAAAAAAGCTATCACAAGGAAATGGTGCAAAGAAGAGCCCCCAACAGTAAAAAATTGGAGAGACATTGTAGAAGAAATTCACAACATGGAGAGACTTACATATATCTTGAGACTTCAACAACATGAATATGAAGATCGATGGGAAAAGTGGACAATGTATATTATGTCAACCAACACTGATTTGTAACTTTTTCTTTTGTTTGTTTTGTTTTGTTTTGGTGTTGTAAAATGTGCAAAACGTTACAATAAAATTTAAGTGAAAAAAAAAAAAGAATGCTTCAGTTAAATTTCAGAGACTAAATACATGGGAAAAAAACTCTTAAATATACAAATAAATAAATAAATAAACCCTATAATTCATAAACTGAAAATGGTTATCCTATCAGCTAACTCTGCTGCATGGAGTTAGTTTTACACCTTGAACATATGTTACTACTCTGAGAAGTCTCCTTTTTTATTATTGTTAGCCGCACACAATATGAAACAAATATGCAGCCCCGCTGTTACATTTATCACTTGATTCACTGCGTATCTGAGAGCACAGCAGGTGAACAATAGGTCCAAGGATGATTTGCACATGAATGATGTCTGTGAATGAGAGTGTGTTGCAGAGAGGAAGGCTGTTTCTCCATAGTAGGGCTAGCAAGGTTTTCTCCCCTTTGCCCCCACTCCAAGGGCCAGGTGAGATTCTCTGGCACAAAGAGCCAAGTGAAAATCTGTTCAGCATGGACCTCTAAGACCCTTATTATGATGATGCTTTTTGGGGGGGATTTTGTTGGACATATATAATAGCATCGAGTTGCTTCCTTCTGCAGCTTGATACCATTTTATAGACTGGTGTCACATGTTTGTGGGGCTTTGATCTTTAGATGACAAGACTATATGTTATCTTTGTTGCACAAAATTTATCACAGTTTCAATTTCTGTACATGCGAAGATAAAAGCATTGGAACCCCTTTATAAAAACATTTTGAACAATAGCTTGGTTTTTTTTTTATTTTGTCTTTCTGATGCAAAATTTAAATCAATATTTGGCCAGACTAGCATTATGCTTCAAACAAAAATATATTAAATAGCATGGAAATATGTACAAGTAATATCTTTTCAAGTATTTTTGAGAACTTGAAATAATTTCTTACTAATTTTTCAGTGTTTTCTTACTAGTTTTTCAGTGTTTTCTGTGTGTTTAGACCCAGGCAGGGCCAGAGGAGTGGCCTGGGTCTTCTCAATGACAATAAATATGCTGTCAAGTAAAATGATGTTTGGTTTTAGTTTATGATGCTGAATGTCATGAAATGCTAAGACATGCAAACAGCCGTATAAAGACATTCATACAAACTCTGAAATTGTTAAAATCAGGAAGCTAAGTGAAAATAAAATTGTGGTAATTGCAAACCACACCAACAATAAAAGAAGACACAAATGTAATCTGCTGCACATCTGGCTGCATGTGATCACACCCTACTACCAAATTACAGTAGGAATTTTATTTGATTGTTACTTGTACATCAATAAAATTAAATTGGTTTTTATCATGCACCCACGATTAGAGAGCATAACATACAAATTCACTTTCTCACAAATAATACTAAAGGTCCATTCATATGTTTACATTTATACAAAGAGGATGTAAAAGTTACATTTCCAGCAGATGTGATGTCTGTGTAGTTAAATGAGAAACATGCTATTGACTATTTGCTTTTAAAAATTAGTCCTCACTTTTTGCATGAGATGATTGCTTTATTTTGAATGAACAGGTGAGTATTTTCTAAAATCAAATCTTACTTTCTAATACTTTTACTCATCATTAGTATATCCCATCTTTTACCTAATCCAGTCCTGGCACCAGGACAGAGTGCCAGGTTGGGCAAATGATTGTTGTGAAGTGGGTCCCATTTATTAACTGAAGATTGAATTGATAAAGACATAAAATCTAAATTAATAATTCAATATTTGACCCATATCTCACCTATGTGGCCCTGTGTATTATTTCCCTCTGCATTCTGAAAAATTATAGTCAGGAAAACCTAACGAAATAGAAAACAAATGATGCAGGACTCAGGAATTAGTGAAGGGCAATTAGACATAGAAATGCAAAAATGTAACAGAAATCTGATGCATATCTAAGCATAAAAATGTACTTTAAGTGTAACTGTGAATAAGGGAGAAAAGTTAAAAATTGCTGAACAATTTTAGGGTGGATCTAGGCAAAATTCTTTAAAAAGTTGGAAGGAATATTCAGAACATATTATTTACAATGACATGAATAACGATACTACTAAAAAAAAAAAAAAAAAAAAAAAAAAAAAAAAACTGTAGAGAGCAATAAAGATTAAGAGTTTAGAATCACATGCTAGAGTGAACTAAACCTGTGTGTTTTCTTCTAATTCCTGACTCTAGTTAATTGCTGTGATCTTTAGGCTGCAGATGAGAAGCCCTGGCTTTGTTGAGCTGTAAGGAGACCCAAAAAGAAGCTTTGGTCAGAGGGCTTCAAATCTCAATTGCCAGATTCCTGCTTGAGATGCTTCAGATTACATTATGATTAACCACATTTAAAATGGAGGGCAGAGAGTCCCTGCTTAGAGTTATTCCCATGATTCTCTTTCTTTCTGACAAACACTCTTCTTCTGTCACTCGTTTCTTCCATCCCCATCTCTTGCCATCCCTATTTCCAGTTGGGGTAATTAATATGGAAAGATGGAAAGGCATCATATTCTGCAAAGTCCTATGAGATTGGCTTGCAAAAGCTGTTAAAGCCAAGTAGGCAAATTAGTATTCATGCAGGTTTTCCAGTTGCAAGTCATTTTTTCCTGTGGGACTGAGTAGTAGATTGGGTAGACAGGCAACGCTCATCCTTGATTATGTGAGCAGAATGCCACCACTAAACCAAAGCACAGCAGGGAAAAAAAAAGAAAATTCCTTAGGCAGTAAATCAATTTCTGTGACCTGCTAAATGTAATTGACTACACTGTAATTCTTTAACCCTATGTATGAGGGGGAAAAAAACATCCCGAGGCAGAATGATTACCAGCTATCATATCTGTATCGGTTAATAACCATTTACTGCAAAATTATACATACAGCATGATTCAGAGGCAATAAACAATTGCTTTAATGCACTAGTCATGTCTTTGTTTAGTCAGTCAACTGAATCTCAGAAATCTGCCTATTATTCAAAATGGGAAAATGGCTTGGTAAAGAGTTTTTCGCTTTCAGATGCATGGAAATTTGTATGTAAATTGAGATGTTAATATTTTAGCCTCAGCTGAATACTAGATATGGCCTGTAATGTAATGGTTCACACACCATAGGATTCAATGGACATATTTGATGTTGTTATCCTACATAAAACACCCTGTCATCTAATTATTGATTCCCCATTATATCTGAGTTTTTGAATTCCATAAAATGTCACTATAGTAATATATTAACTTCATCAGAAAATACTTGTTTGAAAACAAATAAGGCATCATTTTTGTGGCTGTTTTTGCTAACGTGATATCTGACAGCATATTTATCCCTTGCTTCAACTTGAGTAGTTGTCAGCAAGCCCAGGACATGGGCTCTGACTTTGGCCAGATTAATTAGCAGTCTGTCCTCTTCAGTCCATTCCCTTATTCCTATTACACCCAGCTCAGCAATCTGGTGGAAGGTAATTTGGTGCGTGCACACAGGGTGCTGCATTGACACCTTACGTTTCATGATTGAAGGCAATCTCCTGGGGACAGCACTAAATTTATTCATGGTACGCTCTCCCATAGCCACTAGAGATGTGTTTGTGCTCGCCCGCCGCACATCCACAGATTTCCTGCTCTGCGTCTTTCCCTGAATGCACAAAGATACTAAATGATCTGAGGGAGTTGTTGCAGGGTCTTACATTTCTATGCATGCAGGGACCTGGTGATCGCCGGCTGCATCAGTGAATTGTCTCTGCTTACATGTGACTCTGAAAAGACGACAATGCATAATGTGAGGCTTGTGGATGTTATTGCATTTTCAAATCTTCACCTTCACAAGACCTAACACTCCTCCATATCGTAATTGGGAAATGCACGTGTTATCAAATGTATCTACAGATACCTATCTATGCCTGGTGCAGCTAGGTCACGGGAATTGGCATTAATGTAATTCCTTGTTGATGACTAAAATCTGTTGATAATAGAGATGTTAGCAAAGGTGATCAAAGAAGATTAGCCCAAGACACAGCAGGGGAATTGTTTGGGCTCCCTGTCATTAACACAGGCTGTTATCTTGGAGCCGACACGCTCACTGGTCCTCACTGGGGGAATACAGGGTCAGCCATTAGCACAGGGTAGAAATGTTAATGCACATCTTGAATCAACAAACCTCTGCCTGCCTGCTGCTATTTATTTGCTGCTGATGTTAGTAGTTAGTTATACAAACAGATGTATTGCATCTCTGTTATGCTTTGCCGGTGTTTGCTCCTGAGGGCATAATGTCACTCACAACATAACTGAGAAATGACCTTAATGATAGTAGGTGAGGTATAGCATCATGTGCTTAACCTGGGTTTTCATGTTGCACCTAAAGCCTGAGAAATATTAAAAGCTATGAGTGTGGCTTGAAGGTGAAAATGAACTATTAGATGATAGTGGTATTGCTGAGAGCTTCAAAATGTGCCCTCAGCTCTCACAGTGATAAAAGCAAGTATGAGCCCAAGAACACACATATGAGAGTCGTCACTCCCGAGGCTGTAAACTTGTTTGGAGTTATTGTATCATCAGAGCAGAAGAGGCAAACAAGTACCCTCAAGTCTTGCGATGCTTGAGAGGAAAGCGGTATTTTGACAATTAGCCCCATGAATTTGGTTCCCCTGGTATCAAAACATGAGTGCTATCAATATTTGTTACCCAGTACATACACATGCTCTTCCTTCACTGAAGATTGCTTGTTTACTTTAGTGAGTGACAATATATTAACATCAGGGCAGAAATCAAACAGATCAAAGCTAATGCTAGAAGTATGTATTGGCACATTATATCATGTTAAGAATTTAATATGGATTTATTATTACTTAATTAACAGTCATAACCTAATAAATAAAAGATTGATGGTGCCTCTATGACATCATCTGTAGGTTTCTGAAAAGCTGAATTGAAGCTCATTGGCCAGTCCTGACTGTCGCCATCGATGGCAGCGTCACACATGCTGTCACTCTTGGAAAACACAAAAACAGGCAAAGGAGTAGGGCTGAGAAGGGGGTTGTTAACATGGGGTTGGAAAATTGACATCTATCAAACTTCAACATACCTTTGCCTAAGAGCTAGCTGAGCTATCCCAGAGCTATCAGGAGCTAACCAGCTAATGGATGTAGGTGGGCTAAAGGCATGCTTTTAGTCAGCTAAAGAGTAGTTTTGCTCCCCATCCTTCTTGCAGCCTGATTTGAGGTGCCTGTCAATTAGAAGGACATGCCCTCAATTATGTCAAATTTACATATATCTATATATCTCTCTCTATATCTCTCTCTCTCTCTCTATATATATATATATATATATATACATATATACATATATATATACATATATACATATATATATATATATATATATATATATATACATATATATATATATATATATATATATATATATATATATTATGTTATGTTATGTTCCATAATGTTGCGTGTATATATATATATATATATATATATATATATATATATATATATACACATGCAACATTATGGAACATTAAAAAACAAGAGGCATAATTTAAAATTAAAACATGAAAGCAAAGAAAAAGAAATAACATTAAATAAAGTTACATGCAGATTTGGACTTGAAATTAATTAAAAATAGATTTAAATAAAAAAATACTGATGTGCAGCTGAGAACAGGTGGGTATTCAACCTCAATTAGAATTAAATGATTGTTTCAGCTGATCTGACACTTTTTGGGAGTTTGTTCCAGACATGTGAGCATAGAAGCTGTATGCAGCATCTCCATGTCTCGTTTTGACTCTGAGAACTGATAAAAAAAAAAAAAAACCTGATCCAGATGACCTGAAGGGTCTGGTAGGTTCATAATGGGGCAGGATGTCTCCGATGTACTTTGTTCCTAAAGCATTCAGAACTTTATGGACCTGCAGCAGAACTTTAAAGTCTATCCTCTGGCAGACAGGCAGCCAGTGTAAAGACCTCAGAACTGGACTGATGTGGTCCACTTTCTTGCTTTTAGTGAGGACTTGAGCAGCAGAGTTTGGAATTAGCTGCAGGTGTCTAATAGATTTTTTTAGGAAGACCCATAAAAACACTGTTACAGTAATCAAGCCAACTAAAGATGAAAGCATGGACTAGTTTTTCCAGGTCCTGTTGTGACATCAGATTTTTTTTTTAATCCTTGATATATTCTTAAGGTGACAGTAAACTGACTTTATCATTCCCTTTAAGTGTTTTTCAAAATTTAAGTCTGAGTCCATCACTACACCCAGATTTCTGGCCTATGGTTGATGGTTTTTAGGTATATAGAATGAAGCTCTGTGGTGACCTGTAGTCGTTTCTCTTTGGCTCCAAATGCAATGAATAAATAAGCCGGAACCCAAAACTTAGCCAACAAAGAAGGACAAACAGATTTATTCAAATAAAGATGGTGTTGAAGGTGGTCTTGCTTAGTCTGATCATCAGAAGATGGGGGAATAGGCAGTCAAAGAGTGGTCCTCCAGAGCAGGAAAAACACTTTCCATAATCCAGAATAACAAGGTCCAAAAACAGTCCAGGGTCCACAACAAAAAACAAGAGAGAGTTGGAGAAATCCAAAGAGCAAGCAAGAGGCAGGGTCAGGATAAGGCAAGGTTCAGCAACAGGTGGTCAATTCATACCAAAAACAATGCAGCAAAGATATTGATAAGGGACAGGCAGGGTCAAGGCCAGGTTTTCTTTCAGAGTCAGGCACATGAATAACCCTTGAAGGCTATGGAAAGACAGATGATCTCACACTGAGCAGATCTCGGGCAGGAGTTTAAATAGATGGCAGCTCAGCTGTGGATAATCAGCAATCAGGCAGGGGAAGAGTGTAGCTCAGAAATCAGGACACCAAAGAAAATCACCTGAGTTTTGTTTTTGTTTAGATAAAGAAAGTTTAGGCACATCCAGTCACTAACCTCCTCAATGCATTTACCAAGGTCCTTTACAAGTCCTTGGTCTCCTGGTGACATTGTAATATAAATCTGTGTGATCTGCATAGCCGTGGTAACAAATGTTGTTATTTTGTATGACCTGTGCCAGTGGGAGCATGTAGATGTTAAACAAAAGAGACCCTAGGATGGAACCTTGGGGAACTCCACATGTAATTCATGTCTGCTCAGATGTAAAGTTGTCTTTTGACACAAAGTACTTCCTGTTCTCTAGGTATGTTTTGAACCAGTTTAGGAGAGTGCCAAAGAGACCCACCCAGCTCTCGAGATGTTGGAGTAATATATTGTATCAAATGCACCACTGAAGTGCAGTAAAACGAAGACATTTTTACAATGTCTGTATACAAACAAATGTCATTAATAACTTTGGTCAAAGCAGTCTCAGTGTTGTGGTGCTGTCTGAAACCTGACTGGAAAACATTATAACTTTTATTTTGTGTTAAAAATCAATTTTAATCATTGAGCTGATTAAAAGTGGCTTTTTTCAACAATCTTACTCTGAAATGGATGATTTGAGATCATCCTGTAATTCTTCATTTCTGTCTTGTCTAGATTGTTCCTTTTTTTTTTGCAGAGGCTTGATTACAGCTGTTTTTAGCTATCTGGGAAGACACCAGAGATCAGAAACAAGTTCTCAATCTGTAAAAAATCTGGCTCCATGATCTTTGAGACTTTTTAAAAAAAAAAAAAAACCTGTGGGCAAGATGTCCAAACAGCAAGAATAAGAGTTCAGCTGGCACAAGATATCCCCCAGATCTTTGCTTTAAATGGGATAAAAATGTGTCATGATGTTTAAACTGGTTTTCAGTGGACAAAGTAGATTTCATGAACCTGCTGATGATTAACTAACTGCTTGTCTAATATTCTGGATTTTGTCAGTGAAGGATTTGGCAAACTCATCGCAGGCCTTGATGGAATAAAGTTCAGGCTCTACTGACACAGGAAGACTGTCGTGAATAAGATCCAAGGATTAGGACAGTTTTTGGTAATAATGTCAGGAAAATAAGACTTTCTCGCATTCCTAAGTTGTAAATTTTAAGATTGCAGTTTCTCTTCATTCATTTCATAATGAACATGTAGATTAGTTTTTGTCCATCTGCACTCAGCTTTCTGACACTTTCTACTTTCCTTTTTTTTTTTTTTTTTTTTTTTACCAGTGTGGAGATTTTTTCCTTTCAGAGACAACCTTCACTTTAGTGGGAGCAATAGCATCCATAATATCTGACATTTTAATGAAACTAGTGACTTGACTAAACCCTCTGACAGGGATGGCGCTAAAGGACCTGGTTAAACATCTCACTTGTGTTTTCTGTTATACATTGTTTGTGATTACCTCCACTAAAAAATGTTTGTTTTCTTTGAGAGTAGGATCCCTGTTCACAAAGTAAAAGTCAGACAGGCCCACGTCACACACATAAACCATGGAAATGTCCAAACCCTTTGAAATAACCAAATCCAGAGTGTGTCCTTTAATGTGTGTTGACGTTGTTATATGCTGAGTCAGCCCAAAGTTGTCCAGACTGTTACCCAGGTCTTTAGCTCCTTTGTTCTGAGGCTACTCAATATGAATGTTCAGATCACCAGCAATAATTTTACAGTCAAAATCCCCAAAGATCATAGACAGCTGTTCACTTAAATAACCACAAAATGCTGCACAGTATCCAGGGGGCCTAGAAATGTATCAACAAAGAACCCAAACCTGACAGATAAACGTATAACTGTGAACTTGTAGTATGCTTTTCCGACAAGGTAGTCCCAAACTAAAGCCTGAGGTTGAAGCTTGGTGCAATGTTTTGTTAAACTTCTGTATAATGTTCCGCATTTATCTTGAAAGGGAAATTTTTATAGTAAAAAAATAAAACAGTTGATGCTGCTAAATAAAGAAAACTTATTAAAGAAATGTTTCCAACTGGACAATGACCTTAAATATACTGAAAAAGCAACACTCAAATGGTTTAAGACAAAGCATACAGTGTGTTGGAATGGCCTTTTTAAAGCTAAGACCTACACTCTCAAAAATAAAGGTACAAGATAAGGACATTTCTGTACCTATAGGTACATTTTAAAGAAATGTTCTCTCAAAAGTACAATACTGGTCTTTAAGAGACCAGAAGCACACCTTCAGAGTACGAAAAAGGGTTCAAAGTGACAGAAAGTACCATTTTGACCATAAGAGTACCTGTAGCATTGAAAAATGTAATGTTAATGGCTGTAATGTTACAAACTAGAGCAGAGTTGAGTGATGACAGTAGTACTACTTAACAGTCATTTACTACACCAGACAATGAAGGTCAGATGCTGCAAACTAAGTGTATGGCTGGTCAGTATTTTGAGTTTTTGAAGATTATTTCTAGATTAAAGATAAGATAATATTGCTAAGTGGCATGGACCAGGCCTAATGCTGTGAAAACATAAAAAAACATGACTTGGTGAGGTTGAACTTGATAAGGTACAAAAATAGACCAGAACTGAAGGGTACAGAAATGTCTCTCAAAAGAGTACACCCCCAGCGACAAGCATTTGTACCTTTTTAGGTACAAGCTGGTACCTCTATTTTTGAGTGTGTAAATCAACCTGAGAATCTGCTGTATGATTTAAACATGGCAGAACCCAAGAAGTTGGACCAGTTTTGTTTTGAATAATGGGCAAATATTCCAGCCACACAGAAACATCCTAAAAGACTTTAATCAGTAATTTCTGGAAAAACAAGGCTCTGCAAAGTACTGACTTTTTGGGTGAAGTGATTATCTTTACAAGCAAAAGTCCTCTGTTTTAATTTATTAGTTTATTTATTATCAAATACCTGCTTGCTTCACAATAGCACATACTTTGTATTTTCAAGGTTGTTGGCATGTTGTGTAAATCAGCCACCCCCACCACCATTACCACCACCACCACTCAACATCCACTTTAATTTTAGTTTAAGGCAACAGAATAAAAAAATGCCAAGTAGGGTGGATTTTTCTGCAAGCCACTGTGTTTGCAGACTACACAGAATGTCTGCAGAAAGCATTGCATGAAAAAAGGAGAATAATCAAACATAAAATTTCTAAGTCAGAGTATGACCTTGGCATAAAGACAGCGGGGCACTTGCATATTTTTAGTCCGTAAAATATTAACAATAAATCTCTTCCCGTGCTGGCCTGTGAACATGAGATTTGTAAATGATTTGACATCCAATGTGTACACTTATTCAACAAGTTCTTTGTCAAAGAACAATCCAATTCTTTATTCCAATGATGCCGAGCAAGCCATCTAATATAGGTGAATGGAAGAATGAGAAAAATATCAGCTAAAAAAGCAGACCGCAGCAGCCTTGACCAAATGGCAAATATATTCCATTTGGGCAGTAAAATAGCACAAAAATGTGAATTGAAATATAAATAATAGAAGCTATATGAATATGCAACTTTCAGTTTTAGCATATATGAGACATTGAGAATGTATAGAATCTATGAATGACAGCTAGCAAGAACATCAATAGCAGTACTAGAAAATTTTTTGTTATCACACAACAGCAAGTGTGAATGCAATAATGTGTAATTACTGATGTATAATGCAAAAGAGCTGAAGATGTCACGGAAATTAGTGGCAGCACATTCCAGCAGCTAGCAGATGTGCAGCATTTTTTCCAGTCTGATAAAGTACAAAATAAATCCAAAGAAAAAAATTTAAGCACTGAAAACTTCAGAGAGGGAAAGGAATAATTTCTTGAACAACAAAATGTGGAAAGAAGTGAAAAGTTGTATTGTGCAGAAATATTCAGTGAAATGTTACTTTTTGAATTCAAATCTACAACATCCAGCGTGAAGACCCATTCTTATAACCACTAGGCCACCATTCTGCCCACATATACATGTGTCGAAAAGGGCAAAACTTTACTATTGAGAAGAGGATGTTTAAGTTACTGGCAGAACTATTGAAGTGTTTTGCTGTTGGCATAGAAAAGCCTCTTTGAAAACTTCCATCAGCATGTAATCAGCAGGATTGCTTGAAGGGAAAGGTTGAGCTAAACTGATGTGAAGAAGCTAAAGACAGTTATAAAGAGTCAAAAAGCACATATATCAGAATGAGCTGGAGAGTTAAATATTTGGACGGGTCAAGTAGCACAATAGACATGAAGGTTGAAACCATGGTGAGCACAAGTGTAACCAGCTCTTTCATTAAACCACTACACCACCAGAAGACTTAGCAGAACCCTGACAGTAATTTGTTTTGCCATTGACCTGTTGGTCAACTGAAAACCACCATAGACTGAAAAACACGCAGTTTCTTTTAATTTCTGGCCTTAGAGTGCCATCTAGTGACTATGAAAGGGAGCAGTTCTAATTTTAGGTGCTATTAATAGGTACTATGAAGAAGTAATGAGCTGATGTGATTTAACAGGCCCTCTTTTTTGTTTTTTAAAAGAATTAATTTAAAAAAAATCTTAGTTGATACTAACTATGCTGATTTAGTTAGTAACGAACAGACGGGGCTGGTTGCACCATGCAGCTGGGAGCAATGCATAAAATTAAGTAATTTGACACAATGTGACTGGAAGCAGCTTCAATAAGAAGCAAAGTTCCAAGATGAATTTATTTATAGCTTAATAGCTTTTAAACAGCACATGTCAGTGACATATAGGAGCATCTCTGTGTGTACATAGCTGTTGTAAGACACTACCAAAATGGTACAATATAGAAAGTTTTCAGTATTAATAAGGCTACTATGTACCAGACACTGGAAACCTGTGCATACAACAGCAGCAAAGCATGTTGGAAAGCTCCACCCATCAGAACGTTGTCAGTATTAATAGGGCTGCCATGTACCAGACACTGGTAACTGGTGCAAACAGCAAGAGCTCCAGCAAGGCATGCTGGGAAGCTCCAACCACCAATGCCTAACAGGCTACATTAGTCAATTAATTTGCAATTTTAAATATGTTGCCTGTAGTTTTCATCAAAATTAACAAAGTCAATTAAACAAGTTGCACCATGAATTTAGTTAGATTTCTAAACAGCAGTGGGTTACATGTAGGAGCATGACTTTGTGGACATGGCTGTTGTCAGATATTGCCAAGAAGATACAACACTGGAAGTTTTCAGAAAAGAAAATGGGAGTCAGGAACACCATGTACCAGACACTGAGAACTGGTGCAGACCTCTGAACCAGCAAAAAAGTTTGACTTGACAATAGGTTTCAGATATAACTATAAATATGGGCCAATTGCTGAGTTGAATTTCTGTCTCTTCAATCACAAGATGGATTTGAAAAATCGACAAAAACCTGAATAACTGAAAAGGTCTAGTAAGTAAGGTAACAGACAAGATTTATTAGCTTGCTTTTCTCAGCATAAGCATGAGGAGAAGTACAAAAATCTCACATAATTTATCAAGATCCAGCAGCTGGGTTTGAACCAACGACCTTTGGAACAAAAGGAAATCCATTTTACCACTACACCACTATAGTTCTCTTTCACACTGTGGCAAGAGGGCTAATATGATTTGCAATTGTGTAATCAGCAGAATTGCAAAAAGATGTGAAACGTCGGACTGCTATCAAGAAGCTAAAGATAGTTTCATATAGTATGTAAAAACAACTATAATTCTAAAGTCAGTAGTTAAACTGCATTAATCAATGCAGAACATAATTGCAGAACACCATTTAAATTTGCCTGTGTATTCAGTTAAAGACTATTGTTCAACGTGAACAACTTTGTTTCAATTGAAGCATTGTAACAACAAACACTTAATATTGAACTGTCATTTCTGCAGTTTATTTTTTTGAAAATGGCCATAGGCATTTACAGTAATGAAAGAAATAAAGAACTGGATCTCAATACAGTAATAATTTTAAAAACGCGATCTCTATACTGTGAATGCCCATTGAACATTCACAGTAACTAGAAAATTTGCTCTTCTTGCAGAAGAGCAGCTGTGAATGCCCTTTTATGCTGAAAGATTGATATGCAATTGCATAACCATTTGATGAAGAAGCACAACTATCCAACTTGATTTATCAAGGTACCACATCAGGATTCAAACTTACAAACATCTGAACATTCATTCAACCACACTGAGAAAAACAACTCATAGAATTTACTTAAAAAATCCTCGTAACAATTTGCACAAGAAATGTTTAAGTAAATTTTACTAATGTAATGACAAATACAAATTACTGGTAATGACCAAGTAAAATTTACTCATCTTATACAAATCACTTTTATCATTGTATTGTGTAAATAGTACTTGCTTAATTCTGAATTTGTAGTTATTCTTACTTAAACTAAGTAATTAAAATCTCTATATATATATATTTAGACTAGTCATCAAAATATTAAGTAAATCTTAGCAGTTTTAAATAGGATTTTAATTAGTATATTTTATGCACCATTCTTAAGTTAAATTTTCCAACATATTTGAATGAATGTTACTAAATATGTTAAATTTGCTCTGTGGATTTAGTATTCATAAAATGATCAAAACCATTCATTTCACAGTTCAACTGTTTATTTTGAGACAAAGACCAAACACCATCCAGGGACAAAAATAAAGTGTCTGATAATTAAAGAAAAAAAAAAAAAAAAAAAAAGCATCTACTGACCATCTACATAAGTTGGTTTTTGGAATTACATTTCCTTCATTGGAGGCACCAGCATATTGTAAGACAATGTGAAAATGTATGTAAAGGTCAGATTATTTACAAAACAAAAATTAAAAAAATTAAAAAACTATCATTTTTCAGAAAAATTTACATTTTCAGTCAAACTAAAGCACTTTTCAGGCAGTGTCAACAAAACCAGAATTCATGCCATATTAACGTCACTCCACCCCAGTTGTAAACATTACAAGCAACAAATATAAACAGTAGCACAACTACCTAAAACAAGTCCATGTACTTTAAACTTGTGATTTTAGAAAAACTAAATTAGGGTAAATGGGAAAAACAAATTTCCTCAAAGAATATTAATTTGTTCTGGCCTTTTAACTTAATAAAACCTCAAAATTAACTTAAATTGCTCATTACCTATTCTAACAGAAAACTGTTTTAATACCAAACTTAGGATATTTTCCCTTTGTATAAGTGCTACTGATGAAAGGAACTAAAATGTTACATGGACAATAGCTCTTTGAAGTATTCTAACTGGCTGTTTGAACTATCGTAATTCAAACACAATATTAAAACCTTTAAACACTTGAGCATTACATATAAAAATTGTAAAACTTTTTTCCACCTTGATCTCAAACAACAAATTGAAAAACAATAGGAAATATGAAATGCCATAAAACTGAGCTTTTACTCAGTTATGGAAGTTATACATTTTTTCAATGTTTGAAGAAGAACATTCCTAATGCTTAGGGTTTTGTTTTTTTGTCTTTTTCTGTCAAGTGCTTTTTGTGGTTTTAGTCCCAGGTCTTGACATATGCAATGGTTTAACAGTGAAGCACAAAACATTAAATAACCTCACATTTTCAACAGCGAAAGGTCGTGGCCATATTTAACCACATCAGTCTTAGAAAAAAAGGATACACAATAAGTCTGTTCATAGAGAACTAAAGGTGGCTTTAGAAAACAAAACAAACTGATGTATGAGAGAGACGCAAACAGTTTACAGTCCCATTGTAAATTGCACCAATCTTGAGTAAAAGTGCTTTAGGTTGTGGCAGCAGCAGCAATGCATTTTCCATAAGACTTAAGTAAGCAGCTTTGTCTTTAATGCATTTACTTTTGAGGACAACCTGATGCCATCAAGTTCCAAAAAAAGTTTCTGAAATACCTCAAAAGTGTAATGTAGTGCTGGGGGATATGCAAGGTTGAGAGCATAAATCAGCCCCATGAGGAGTGCACATGCCTTAGCAGTACAGCCACATTCTGCCAGAACCTCCAGGCCATCAAGAAGAATAGAAACTTTAACTGGATCCTCTCCATCAGTACCATGAACAACCAGTATCTTGAGGATGTGATCTGATGCATCACTTAGGCAGTCCTCCTGTAATTACATTCAAAACAGAGACATTGCTTTAATTGTATTAACCCACAAAATTACTTTTCAAAGACTGTAGCAGTCAAAAGTTTGATCACACTCTAACCTTAAATCAAACATTAAAGTGTGTCAAAAAAGTCTGTTACCCCTTAAAAATAGAAACATTCAGTGAGGATCTCAGCCAAGCAATTGTAATTAGCATAATGCCATCTAATCAGCTGTTCATTTCCTCTTTGACATTTTATGTAAATTTTGTTCAAATCTGTCCACACCTTTTGATGCCAACAGACTAAACCAACAGTACAGAAACTGTGAACCTCTGTTAATGAGGGTAATGATGCTGACCTCATCCAATGACGAAGGTATGCGACTTAAAGTACTTTTACAGTGGCATGAAGCAATAGTTTTAAAACTCCAGTTTAAAGCCTATTGTCTAATAAAAATCTTTTGATTCACTTGTAAATGTACACATTTTTTGGGGGGGGCCTTTCAGATTACAAAAGTGAGAATATTGATTCAACTTTTTTTTCTTTGCCTGCTTTTCTGGTTAGAGGAAATCTTGAAATCAGTCAAAACAATAATAATTTACCAGGCATTCCTCAAAGAGTTCCTCAGGTTTCTCGCCAAGGTACAGTATGAGTCCATGAATGACAGTTTCACGCTTCATTTCAATGGTCTGGTTCTGGAAAAAGATTACCATGTTAATATTGTCCCATTATCTATTCAAGTTAGAAACGCACGAGTATTCAGGACTGACATTAAGTGCTCTGAGTACTTCCCAATAAGTAGAAACTGTGGATCATGCTTGAAACACAGAAACACATTTAATTCATCAAGAGAGTTAATTAACTAAATATCCTAATTTTCGATTCGATTTTCCCACCCCTAATAAAAGTTGACCAAGTACCATTTTGTGCAAACCCACCTGACTCAGTTTGTGCAGAAATGGCTTAAGTTTGGCACCAATGACTCCTCCCTTTTTCTCCATCACGGCAATTATCTTTGGAGTGTACTGGTCCAGTTTCAACATAAAGGTCTGCACTAGTGATTTTGTGGTGATTCTACTGAATTCCTGTTTGATCTGAATAAAGAAAAAAAATATATATATTGTAAATGCATACTATATAAACTTCACATTTTCATTGTTTGCATAAAAGCACATGCTTGTGTTTGTTAATCAAAAGAGCTATAATAGTAAATGGACTGTTCTTATACACTTTTGCCATACAAATAAATTATACTTTGAAAATTATTTTACCTCGGCCTCAGAAAACAGAGCAGGCCATCTCTCTTTCAAGTCATTTGCTGCTGGACTGCCACTCACAACTTCAAGTCGTTGATAGGAGAATGTTCTGGCCATCTTTTCTTGTATCACTTTTGTATTGCCCATAAACTTAACATCATTAAGAAGTTCCTGTCTTAGAATCTCCAAACTGTCATTGGTTTCCCCACTTGGATGTGGAGGGAGATAGTTCACCTCTGCTCTCTTTGGCTTCTTACAGTTCTTTGCAGGGTTTCTGTTGTCAGATGATTTTCCATCCAGTGAGTTGATATTAAGCTCAGGACATGGTATCTTACGCTTTCTGATTTTGGATCTGAAATTGGCCATCTTGTATTTAAGACGCTGCTGCCAACCATACATGCCAGAAAATGAGGTTCCCGGCTCCTGTAAACATGGATGCTTTTTTAGCAAGGCTTCAACGACTGCCAATATTTGCAATCCAGAAGGATAAGCAGTGTATTGGAATATTGCTTCAGACAGTTTTTCGAGAATATCAGACTTCAATGATGGATTTTGAAGGAGGGAGCCTTCTTTTTCATATGCATCATTTCCTTCCTGTAGGAGCAACTCAGCAGTTTAGGAAAAGACAGGTATTTCAAAATTACTTGGCCAAGTTTGTGACCGTAGCTCGGGAGACTGCGATAAAATAATAGTGTCTGATGAACTACCTGAAGAACAGTCTTCTTGGGAGGAGTCTTCTAGTGGAACTTGAGAGGAGGAAGAAGTCTCACTGACAGAGGTCAATGTAAGAATAACAGGTGGATCTCTATTCACTAGCTTTATTGTGTCTTTGTCCTTAACATCATTTGTGGATGTTAGAGTGAAGAACTGGTTATCAAAATCTTTGTCCATGTACATGATAGCAAAATCCCCCCGAAGTTGAAAGTGATCTTGCGCAGCTGCCAACAGCTGGTCCACTGTGTCTGGGATTCCATCTGGTAGGAGTAACTTGTGAACTTGAGTTTCTTCGAGGATAACCCGTAGCTGAACAGAAGCAGACATCTTTACCAAATTGGCAAGTAGGGCTGCAAAAGACTGAAAAAGAGACAGTAATGACTAATATACTAAGACATGAATAAAAACAAACAAAAAAAACATTTTTGTTAGCACAATTTGGACAGCCTCACACCACCTTTATGATTTAGAAAAAATAAAATCATGAACGGACAGAATATCAGTAACTTTTTCTGTGTAGTAGCCATATTACAAACATGTTTCCATGAAACTTTTCTCTTTTAACAAATCCTAGCATAAGGATAACCAAATATAGTTGTTTTTTTTTTGTTGTTTTTTTTAAGTCAGTACCCTGCAAATTTTTCACGTGTCTCTGTAGACACAATGATTCAAACAAAGCAGTTTTCAAGCAGCACTTGTTTAGCTCTGTACAAGCCTCTAAACCAGGGGTGGCCAAAGTCGGTCCTGTGGGGTTACTGTCCTAAAGATTTTTTATGTATCCCTGTTCCAACACACCTGGCTTCCACTAAATGGATACAAAAGCCAATGAAGTTCAGAATGTCTTCAGCTGTGTTGGGCCTGTCGAGGACCGGAGCTGGCCACCCCTGCTCTAGCTGACCAATTATTTGAGTTCCAACTGTGGCTCAAAAAGGTCTGGATTTGGTGAACAATGTCCTTGCATTCTAAAATGGCCAGGTATTACAAGCTTTTGTAGATACACTGTTCATTATGCATTAGAGCCATAAAAATGTATTTACTTTTTTTGGTTAAATGTTGATTTTAAACTTTTTGAGTACTCATAAGAGGTTATCCAAGTTATACACAAAAACAGTAAAAGGTATGTCCATTGGATCATTAATTGTTAATCTAGGTTAAGTGTCACTAACATTTTGAGGGGTTGGGAACTGAACTACCAATCCTCTAAAGGAAAATCCCTCCCACAAGTGTTGCTGAGTTTAGCACATCTAGTTTAGCACATCTAAAAATATCCTTTATTGGGTACAAAATGCATATAGATTAAAAATTGTCTGATTTTGAACTAAAAGTTCATGAAAAGGAAACAAATCAAATAAATTACTATCAAATTTGTAGTGAAATACTTTACCTAGTTTTAAAAGCTGATGTGGTGTTTCAGAGAAACCATTCGATCACCTTCCACAGAATAGGTAATCAGAGGGTAAACATCTTTGAGTTGTGACTGTTCAATAACTTTGACAGTGCTCATGGACTCCAACTTAAATTATCTTAAATGCTCACAGTACCAGGCACTCTGCAGTTTCACTACAAACACCAAACTTTCATGAACAACAACTGTTTGTAGTATTTCGGCAAAGTCAGGCAACCCACCCGTGGAACCATAAATTACCATCATACCATTACTGTAACTGGTTCCTTGATAGTCTGCTTTGCTGACCATTTTAACCATCTTCTCTCCAGGAAATTTGTGTGCCATAAATTCTTGCAGATTTTCATTCACAACTTCTAATGGAACCCTAGATATTTTTGACACAGAGAGAGCAGAGACTTTTGATCCATGGAGGTGGAAGGCAATCATGGACTGATGGTTTTTTGCCATAGACTTCAAAATGTTCCGAAAGCAACCAGTCTGTCTTACCATCTTCTTAAAAAAGTGGTGCTTAGCTTCAAACCTCATTGTCCATAAGGAGACTAGTGGACCAAAAGATTTAATGAGACTTGGGTAATGTTCTACAAAATGGTGTTTTGGAATCAACTTCTCCTCAGGAAACAAACTAACAAATCTATGTCTGTGTTCAGAAATTAGGCTATCCAGGTGACCAATACTTTCATCTGTGTGGGTAGGTGACATAACCAACTCAACCACATCTTTAAGAGTCATCAACATTTGCCATGCTTGCTCCTCCTCTGGTACTTTGCAGCCAATCATTAGTGGAAGTAGCCTCAGTAGGCACCAATTTTCATGTGCGTTGCCACCAATATTCTTACGGGAAGCAAATGTTGGTGGTACACTCTGTGGACAATTAGTCTTGTCTTTCCACTTATAGGGAAATGTTTTAATGATTGTGTTGAGCTCCTGAAGTGAGAAATATTTTTTCTTTATCAAGATGTCTAAACACAATGCCAATTCTAGAGGCACAATACCCTCAAGTTACCCGCCTCATGTAAAACATCAGGCGGGTAACCTGTTGTTACATGAAAATGCTGTAATTTTTGAGTGATTACACACTGTCTTTTCACTCCATGGCTATGAGCATTACTAGCCAACGCTGCTTCAACATGTAATAAATGTTGCCTTTTGGTTCTTACAGGAAACAATCCTGACCTGACTTCAACCTCCTTAAATTGGGATCGCTCTCCAACACAAAATCTGCAAATATAAGAACCACTGAAGCTTTCAATGAAACCCCCAACGGAGTGGGCCCCTAGATTATCTGCAACCACAGCAAAAACAGATCCTTTTATTATTTTTCCCAAGAAGGGCACAAAAAGACCATCTTCCTCAAATCTATTCAGATCATTTAATAGTGGCTCTAACACCTGAGTGTAGCCAAATTTTTGTACATCACCTGCCTTGCACAAAATAGCAAGGTAAATTGATGACAATGCCGACCTTAATTCAGCTGGAATATCAGCCAACACCCAATAGATACAGGTGACCTTGTGTTTCTTACGAGAAGTTCCTAAAGGGTTGCATATTTCAAAATCATCACAATAGAGAATTAAAGGTAGTCTTAAGTCTTCTCCAGCAAAAAACTATTTTCCTTAAAGTGGGAACCATCACGAAAACTTGAATATGACAAACCACAGTGTTTTGTTTGAAACAATTTTTCTTGAATATCAAGATTATTTAAAATTTGGGACAGAGATTGTAAAAGTGGCACATATTGAAATGTTTTGCCCTCTTTTGGATCTAAGATGTATTCTAAAGGTTCAACAATAGAAAAATGTTCTTTGAAGTATCTACTTCTCTGGTACGCTGTGCTGAGAGGACCCTCTTGATTAAAGGCTACACTAAGAGGATTTAACTGGCAAATACCATTCACCAAATCTGAAATCACTCCTGGTTCCACAGTAGTTATGGTTTTCAAAGGTGTCACAGACTATTCTTTTTATAACGGGTGCAGATGCTGAACAAGCAATAAATTGAAGTTCCTCAACAATTTCATCTATACATCTATTAGGCACATTGAAAATACACTCTAATTTGAGTAATAGGGAACCAAGCTGATCAACAATTACATTGACCAGATCCTCACCATTTTTGACCAGCGTCTCTTCTAAATTAATGTCACTGCTCTCAAGCAAACTATAACTGTCTTCAGATACTTGTGCACAGGGTGCAGGTGCTTGTGAAAATGTCTGAAATACAGTTGGTTTAAAATCTTCAAGGCAGTGAGGACTGTGCTTTCTACTCTTATGTGAAAAAAAAGTTGAATATATGTTAGTACTGTAATCACAATTTTTGAAAATGCAACACACTGTTTCAAATTTTTTTAGATGGGTTCCAATGTGTTCAAAGTACTGCCTCTCTGTGTCAAAACCATGTGAATTACATATGAGACATAAAAATGAAATAGTTTGCTCTACTTGCTCAGTTTGTGTATGATCTCGAGACAAATGAGCACGAAGTGCACCCCAACGTTTAAATGTACAAGGACACCCCAAGTATAAGCATGGTAACGCCTGACCTTGACTAGAATGTAAATGTTTCAATCTATAATGCTTTAGGAGCTCTAAACGTGTTGATGCTCTGAAGCTGCAAATTTTGCACAACCATCTCCTAACATGATATGCCTACTGTTTTTCCCTGTTGAAACCAAAGCTGAACGCTAATATGTCCTCCTCCCTACTCTTGAACTCTCCACAGTACTGCCACCCTGAAAAAGAAAAGAACAGACCATGCAATACATTAACATAAAGAAATAACTCAGTGAGAACTTTAAATTAAGCATCAAATGAATGTCATGAAAGTAAATTGTGCAATCAGATTTGACTTGCCTCAATAAAACTAGTCTTGTTTAATGCAGTTATATGTGATGTACATGTGCAGCCTGTCCAAGTTCACAACTGCAGACTCTCCTGTTGATTGAAATATACATACATGAAAACCACAACAAATAAAGAAGCAGTGGCTTGTTGGATAATTACTTAGTTTTATTACACACACACACACACACACACACACACACACACACACACACACACACTCTTTTTCCACACCTAAGCTTACTATTTTAAAATTCGACTACCTGGTTTAACACAGTTTATTTAAAAACATACCGTGGTGCTTTTGGCTTGCTGTCAAGCAAGTTCACTTTCATTAGAACAGTTTGATATATCAATTTTGTTTTAAAATTAATCTTAGACTCAATAGGAAATAATTTAAATATAGTCTGAACATGCATGCAAGACCAAATAAGTAGATGATTCAAAACATAATGCAGCACAACTTTAAAAAATAAAAAACAATACAAATATTCTGCTAAAGTGTGGGAGATATATGACATAAGAGCCACTTATAACTTATTTCCCAAGCGCAGGATTTTTCAAATTCAAATTCATTATTCAGACTCAGGTCCGTAAAAAACACACATAAGGTAGAGATAATACATACACATAAAACTAAGGCAGGCTGCAGGAGTGGCGTTCAAATAGTAGCATTTCCTAATTCTTCTTTTAATGCCACTTTCTAGTTTTAATTTTTCTAAAGGTGCTTGTATGAAAATATAATCATAATAGAACTATATCAATATGAAATGTTGAGTGGAGGCTTCATTTGCTCATTTTCCTTCAAACTTACAATTCAACCCTAACCCACTACAGCTGTTAACGTTAGTATCAACCTCGTGCTGTTAGTTAGCTAGCTAGCTGGTACTTAGTGAAACTGTGCGGATAAAACCAATGTTAAAGTAAAAACGGAAAATGGTATACTTTATTAAGCTAACGAATGTCACACCGCTAAAATGTTTATGGTTTTGTTTGATATTAGAATTTAAAAATAATTACCTCAAACAAGAGATAATCCGACCAGGCGTTACTGTCTTCAGCAGCTGCTCCGACAAAGTCCTACTTCCTGTCCTGCCGGATTGCTCGTTTACCAAAATAGTGGTGTGTTGTGCGCATGCGCAAACACGGCTTTCCAGTCTATTTTCTAATTAAAGTTTACATTGTATTACTTAGTAAATGTGGAGTCACGAAAAAAGAATAAATTGTATGATCATATATGTGGTAAACATTACTCTTAAACACATATTTTTTGTATAACTTACATGAAACGAATAAATATTACTTTTTTATTTTGATTGGTAAATAATCTTGACATTATGGTGTAGATATTATAAGGTCTAATTAAACTTATTTTACCAGACCAAAAAGTTTGTTTTTTCAGTGCACCAAACCAGCATAGCTCTTCAATGCAGTTTGGCAGAAGCGTTAAAATTCTTTTACCACTGGGATAGGCATGCTCTTTAGAAACTTCCAGCAGTGTGTAATCAGCAGAAATCTGCCTTTTATTCAAACAAAATTGTATTTCTATATAAGTTACAATAAAAAATAAAAAAAATGGATTACTAATTTAATAAACATTATTTTCAAGGTAATGAATGCATAATGTTTTTCATGAGGAAAAAGATAATAATGTATTCTACAGCTGCCTACAGCTAAGATTCATCAGTGTAATCATCAAACTGCTGCACGAACACTATCTATACTCTATTGAGACTGTATATCAAGTGATAATCTACATGCACTTACTTATACTTAATCTGCATAAATTTCTGGAGTAAGTCCATGAGTGTGCCTTGTTCTGCACACCACTCCATCAGCCCTTGACAATATGTTTTCATACTGACACATATTTTCGTTTAAATAAGTACGTGCAAATACCAAAAATTAGATGTTACATGACTACATTACTGCAATTAAATTTATGCCATTTTTAGACAATCATAGCACTGAATAAGTGATTTCAGTGTAATGTAGGACATTTCTGTGTATAACGTAGAGAAAGGAACAACATGCCATGTGCTGTTTAATCGTTTAATCAGCACATGGAAAATGCACACTTGCACATAAATGCGCATTCTGAACCCAAAGTGAGTCATAGTCCTTGGTTTTAAATAACACATAAACATTTTATCAGATAAAAATAGATCCACTATTAAACAATGCACTTATGAGATCATGATTGGAAACAGCTCTTCGCTTGACTGCAGTATCCTTCTGTTTACATTTGTGTGCAGTTTTCCTTCTATGTGCAACCAGAAAAGAGTTGTTTTGACAGCAATAAACAAATGCACCCCAAAGTTAATAAGTTGGACTTATTGCAGATGAGAAAGCAGATAAAAGTAAGTTGGATGTTTCCTCTAAAATGCTGACACAAGTGACTGTCAAGGTGATCTCCCTGAAAAGGAAACTTGTCACAAAAAACAACCAAAAGGCAAATTTTCTATATAAAATACTTCTTGGTCCTTTCAAATGACTAAATCACTGGCAAATACTGGACCTTTTTTTTCTTAAAAGAATTATTAAAGCAAGGCAAGGCAAGACAAGGCAAATTAATTTTTTCTGGTACATTTCATAGAATAATAATTAACATTTTAAACATTAAAAGCTTTATAGATGGTGCAAAGAAATATTACACATAACAAAATGCGGCTTTGCATTAAATGACACAGAATTAGTCTTACCAAGGGCACAACCTAAATGATGACATATAGGTTCAGTTTCACTCATTTTCTCACTTTATTGTTCAACTTTACTTTGAAAATGTTAAACTTCCAGGCAGTGCTGCATGATGGCATGGCAGGGTGAGAAGCGTAACCCAGCTAAGACTGAATTTAATTGTAGGGGCATCCTTGTCTTCAAAAGCATGTATCTGTGATGAATCAAAAAATCTGTGTACACAAGGAATGTCATAGAACACAATAAAACAGATATGTTTCTGTAGCAGCATGACTAAAAGCACTTAGGAACACTTCTGACAACCATTGTCAGGGAACACAGTTCACCAGCAACATAATAATTACAATCAGAGAGAGAAACAAACGCTGAAACTGAGCAAACTCTCTGAAATCAAGCTTATTTAAGATGGAAAGAATATATTTTATGGTCTATGGTACCTTATAAATGATACTTTTTTTGGTGAAACTATGGGCACCTTGTTCGGGCTAAAGCATAAAAGGATCACTATGTTTATTATCAGCACACATTTCAAGTGCATCAACCATGATGGTATAGAGGGATACATTAGTGACCAAGGCATTGCATATCTAAGAGGAAGCCATTGATGTCAAATGATAAAGATTTTTTAAACAACATTCACATCACCCTTTCTTTCAAGAAAGGTCTGAGTGAGAAAATACCAAGTTGCAGACTCATTAGAGCTCCATGCTTCTAATAAAATAAAAATGTGATTATGTAACATTGTGCCTGTTCACGCTCTAGATTCTTTCTTTTTTTTTGTCTTCAGTCATTTTCCAACATATTGCAATAAATATATCAACAATACTAAAAATTGTCCAGATGTGAAAATGACCCAATGTCTGTTTTTGTAATTTTCTAACTCCATCACTATGGTGAAAGCTGGCTAAGTGCTCCAGCCAGTGTTAAACCAGGACATGCACACATGTACTTTATGACAGACTGTCACAACTGCCAGACACTACCAAATTTGTAGGATTCCCGTAAACCTTTGGCTCAATATATAACAAAATAGAACACACGAAGCCTCAAACTTTTGTACAAACACAAGAAAGATGTAAAGAAATGATCCAACATATAATTTTCATTTCATTTATTTTCATCAACTTTCCCAACTTTTTGGTAGATGGTGCCAGCTTCTGATCCTTTGTTGTCTTCTGTTACTTCTTTTAACTTCAGATGTTCTGTGTTACTACTCATGAGGCAGAACGAGGCTTTCTGGAACTTGACAGTACAGAGCTGGCACATTGAGTGAAGGGCAACGCGGTCAATCAAAGGCCACCTTTCTTCTCCCCGCTCTTGCTTTGGGGTCTTCCTAACAGTAATTCTCTGATTTGACTTTGATGTGCCAATTTGTGCCTGATGAATAATTGTCTGGTTTGCTGATAACTTGTGGGAGTCAAGTGTATTCTGGTGGCACTCAATGCAAATGGGAGATATTTGGGTCCTTCAAATCACGACAGTAGCCCCTCTACATTTGCTTTGCCGTTCCGTGGGTAAACTGACCAATTAGCTATGTTTGAAGAAGCCATTTTTGATTAGAGCAATCAGTAAACAGCAAGGCTTCTTTTGGATTGTCCTCCTGATTAGATGAGATGTCACTTGAGAAGTTGTTTCAGATTTTAATTTATGGCCTTTATGGATGAAAAGAATGGTAATTACCAAATCCATTCTCCACTGTTCATCACTTGGATTAAAATTCATCCATACTGTTAATGTTGATGACCTCATTTTTCCTCCCAAAGTTCCTTAAGTAGTCTCTGAATTGACTGAATCAGGCAAATAGGACCGCTACCATTAAGATGCAGATGGACAGCACTGATGTTAATGGTGATGACATCAAGATAAAGAGAGGAGACTGTACAACACAGCAGAATGAATACAAATGAAACACTATGGTACAATGTGTAACAGTTTTTCACCCATTATTTTAGGGGACAATTCCTGAAAAAATAGTGCTCTCTACTTAGAAATGATGAGAGTAATCTGCTTAAGAAAACGCCTTCACTTCATATCATTATTATTCACACCCATTTCTGAGTGCCTATGCATCAGTCTCTAATTAACACTGTAGACCTAAGTGACAAATTACAATATTCCAATGAAACCAAATGACCTATTTGATCATTAATTAGGATTAACAGCATTTAACAAATTGACAGTGATCATAAAACATATATACATTATTTGGAGAATAAGATTTTGAAATGTGCTATAACACAGTTAAACATGATCAATTTTCTGCCCCCCCCCCAAAAAAAAAGTATATTTTTTTTACATTTATTTTTTATGACAAAATGTCTTTACTGAATCCAGGGTGTACTCTGCCTCTGACCTGCTAATTGCAGGAATAGATTTCAACTTTCCTATGACCCTGAATTAGAATAAGTGGTATAGGGAAATGATGGATGGATGGGTGGATGGGTGGGTGGATGGATGGTATATTTTTCCTATGTACAGTTTTGTTAGCTTCAGCTAATGTGAAATGAAGCTAAATTTGCACTGATGATATTAACCATCTCACTTGAGAAGTACTTAGCTCATTGGCTGCCAGCCATTGTTAGCGCAGATGTCTTTGCAGCCAGTGAGTTAAAGTTGAATTGATTTTTTTCAGGGATGTCATCCTGTTTTCTCTTTTTTTTTTTTATCATAAATTGTTAAGTTAGTTTGTAGTAAGTAAGTAAGTAAGTAAATTTTATTTATATAGCACCTTTCACAGACAGAAGTCACAAAGTGCTTCACAAAAAAGCAAAATACAAAAACAAAATACATATAAAAAGATACAACAAAAACACTGTATATAAAAATAGAGCTGTGTGTTGCTACTTTAGGCAAAGCAAAAGCACAGAATTGGATGTGGTTCAACAGTTTTTTTTTTATAATGGGGAAAAAGGACCTTCACAGCCAGCCTAACTGCCTAGTATTGGTGACTGGTCAGAAGTATTTACCTAATCTACTGTTATGCCTACAGTTCATAACTTTCCAATGGTGTATTACATATGTAAATTCATGGAAGGTAGGCTGAGAAAAATGCATATTTATTTGTCAGGTTCCACCCACAGGACTACTGGTACAAAATGGTAATATGTATGTTTTCCTTTGCAAAATGTTGGGACTGGAGAGTGTTTGGTGTATTGACAACCAAATCCCAAAATGAAGCCTTAATCAATACAGCAGACAGAATGAGTAGACAGAGGAAGGTTGTATGTGTGACACAAAGGCAGGATTAGGTGTGATTAGGGCAGTTTTAACATGTCCTGCTGATTAGGGGCCACTGGATCTGACCGCTAATTAGATGTGAAGTGTGGCTGGCCGCACAGACAGGACATCAGCCGGAGGAGGGTTTGGCAGCCCCAACTCCCTCCCTCCCTCTCTCTCACTCTCTCCCACTTCGTTCACTTGTCCACTCAACACCCCCACAAAAGGCTCTGGAAGCTCTTTGATTGGGTAGGCTGCGTCGTGGAGAGGGGACTTGAAAAAGAGTCCCATTTCCCTTTTGCTGCGCTACTACCCCCTGCTAGGAGGAGTCAATGTTCCTTTCTGTGCCTTCGTATGATCAGCTGGCTGCAACGGGGCAAATAAACACAATCGGTCAATATGACTCCCATCTGAAACAGAATCTTTGTCCCATGTAGATTGTGCCCTAATTAGTGTTTCTGAGATGAATTCTCATTGTGACTCTTATTTGCACTGATGAGGTTTTAATAGATAGGTACACATAAAATACAAGATACAGACACAATTTTGTTTGTTCTACATATAATTTAAAAATTGGCAAAACAAAGCATATATTGACAAAATTATGAAGATTTTCTATTCTAAAAGCTACTGAAATTCTACAACAGCAAAAGCCTTTTAGTTGGTAAATTATTGTTTATATATATATATATATATATATATATATATATATATATATATATATATATATATATATATATATATATATATATATACATGTATTATAAAATAGAATAGAATAGAATAGACAATGCTCTTGTTCGCTGTGACATAAGTCATAAATAGAAAATTGAGGCAAAATTGTTCATTTAAATCGTTACCCTCCACAAATGAATCAACGTCTTGTAAAGGTTTAAACTGCTTTTTATGACCTACAATGCAAATTATATATTTGTCAAGTTTTTATCCCATAATGTCTGCTGTTTGTAGCATCTATGTCAAACTAATTTATTGTTTGGCAGAGTTACAAGGAAATTCATCTGAGTCCCCACAGCATTTTTCCCCACCACCACCTGGAGACCCCCGACTACAGCTGCTCAAGGGGAAAAGAGGAGAGGGCAAAGGAACATGGGATTTGGGCGTAATCTTGTTTGCCCTTTGGGTCACATGTTCTACAGAGTTGGGATTGTCGGCTACAGTCTGGAAGTTTATTCGAGGGACAAACAGCAGTCTAATTGTAAATCCCTCTGGAGAGCATCCAGTGTCTCCTGCTGAATGCTGGAGAGGAGACAGGTTGTTGCAAGATGATAATTGAAAAGAAAGTGGGTGGTCCTGTTTGCCCCCTATGGCCCTCTGGGAGAGTCATATTGAGACCCTTTGCGTGTTTTGGAGGGGGAGAGATTAGTCTATGTTATATTTGAAGAAATCATTATGTCCTTCAGCATGACAGACATAGCTGTTGAAGGATGGCTGCTTCTGTTGTCTTTTGCCATTCATGTAGATTTGCATATTTCTGTGTTTATCTGTTTACGTGTTCGTTGCTGAATTATTGCCTTTGTGTAACTAGTAGTGGAATCATTTTTACAAGCATTCTTGATTTGTTTGGAATTTTTTAATCAACACTTCTAATTTGCTTTATTTTTTTCCCATTTCTCATCATGTTCACCTGATTTTCTCCAATTATAATGGCTGACTTCATTTTCATATCATTATTTATTGCTGTCAGTTGTGATTAAAAATTTAAATAAAAACAAGATAGAAAGAAAAGTAGCACAGCCTTACAGACGCTCCCACTTAAAAAACTTTGCAGTAGCCAACACACTGATCTTATCCATTGCTTACCATCATTGAACTACTCTCCAGTCCTGGCCCTATTAACCAGTAATCCTCAGACTGGCAGCTGGCCATTACCGTGGCAACGGTGAGTTGGTTGAAAACCGCTTGCTGGTTCAAAAGTGAAAAGGAGTGTTGATGAAAGAGAGAGATGAACTCTTGTCATTTTCATGCTTCTGAACACAGAAACTCAATTACTAACAATTTTTCCTTCATCTTTTTCGATAGGCTGTTTGGAGGAAATGATTAAATGTTTTCATGCACTTTTGATTTTATTTACTGCTGCTTCTCACAAATAGAAACCCGTTACAAAGGTATAGGCATGCGATGTGTAGCCCTGCAGTTTTAATAGACTGATGAACAAGCACACTTTGAGAAGCCTCCCGTAGGAAAGCTTTTTCAGATCTGGGAACATTTTCTAGTTGGTGATGTTTGTTTTCATTTCAGTGTGCAAAATCCAAACTCTTTATATTTCACAAGTTTAGCAGGTGCCAGCAGTTCATATACATTTTTCAAATCGTCACATTTTATGAGTAAAATCCCTTTTTTTTTTTCTTTTTTTTACAACATTACATTTAAAAAAAAATGGATGAAATTCTTTGCAGTAATGTTCATGTTCTTCTGGTTTTAGTTTGCTTTGTGATGCTGTGGCTCACTTGAGATTTTCAATTTCAGGGAAAACAAACGGATAATTCCTAACATATTTTCAGCATATGTTCGAAACGAAAAACTTGACAAACATAATCAGATGAATAATTTAAAAGCAGAAATATTCAACTAAATGAGAGTGTTTATCTTTAGGATTAAAATGCAACATTAATAAAGGAAGGGAAGAGAATACAAAATGGATTAAGCATCACAGACTCTGCAATCCAAAAAGTTATTAAAAAGCAAAGCAGGTCTTTCTCCAGCCTCTTGTGTCTCAAAGCCAAACCACAGTGGCACATCAGTAGGGAACTCACAACCGTAATAGTTTTCTGAACTGGCTCAACTAATTTTCTTAAAGAAAAGTTTGTGGGACTTAATGAGGCATAACTAATGGAGGTCCCACAATCACCCGCACCATGCTGGAAGCTCTGTAGTTAGACAGAGCAGCCATTGATTCTTGCTTCAAACCTCTTGAGTTCCTAATCAGCTTCTTTAGTTGTGCGTTTCAGGCCTGACAAACCCATTGTTGGCCTGTGTCACTGGAGGTCAGTAGTTATTAGTGGCAACTGAAAACAGTTTCTCTAACTACTTACGAGAGAACTGAATAATTTGCAGAGGGGGACTTGGAGGGGGATTACTGGCAGTGCAGTGAGTCGGTTCGGCACAGAAGAGTATGTGACATGGTTTTCTAATAAGGGATGGCCCCCTCCCTTCCAAACACACACGTATGCACACACATCTCCAACGTGGTCTTTCAACCTCTACCCATCCCCTCAATAGTCTTCAGAGTGTTACTTTGGCCCTGCAGTACATAATATTGTTTAATTGTATTCATAAGCAAAGGAATTAGCCAAAAGAAGTCCAGGTATAGCAATAAGTGTGTGTGCATGTGAGTATATAATAGTTCATGTTATTGTCAACCCAAAAGCAATGACGAAAATTGTGGTTTCATGAATTTAATTCATGAAAATCTATTAGAGTGAGAGATGCTTTCAGAGTCCTATGACCTCCTTGAAATGTTATTTTTCACTCTGTAGGAAGATTATTATTCCCACGCATATATTTTCCATTTGAAAAATGACAGAAATTAGAGATCTTTTCACTTTCTGGAGCAAAGACTTGGTGTGACTAATTTGGTGGAAGCTAAACAAATTCAGAAGACACAGTTACCAATTTTGGAAAACATAGAAGAAAAAGTGTCTTTCTTTTGGAGAATCTAAGTACGATATACTAATTGGAACCAACCAAGTCAATGTATTCACCTTCAGTAAAAGGAAAAAGCAAACTTTGCTAATCACTTCACGTCGGGCAACATTTCAAGACTATGTCTAAAAAAGAGGCATTTAGGAGGTATATATATATATATATATATATATATATATATATATATATATATATATATATATATATATATATATATATATATATATATATATACATATATAAATCCTATGAGGTGGACCCATGTCCATCTATCATAATTCATGCGTGTTTTGGAGATAATCTTGCTCATCCAATCTATACACACAGAACTAGGGCAAGTTATGCTTTTAGCTTTTATTTTCTTAATCGCCCTCCAGTTAAAATAAAAAGAAAAAAATGAAACAATCTAGCTTCATATTGTTACAGCAAAATAAAAGAAGAAGAAAAAAACCTGATTTATGTATTGCAATTGTTAAATGTTTGGCCAATGTTTCTGTGTAAACTATGCAGCCAATAATGTGAAGCCCTTGCCAATTAGCGCTCTCTAGGTTGCTAGGTCACCATGGTCAATTGAGGAACACATCAATAGGACTTGAAAAGGTTTTTCTGCGATCAGACCTTCTGACATATTAAGTAGAATAATGGGGAGGAAGGGAGTTGGGGCGAGGTGGGGAATAGGGGCTTGCAAAGACTCAAGTAAGGCTTCCTTCTACATTCACATTATGGAGTGCAACCTGCAATTACCTGAGAAGAATAGTGAAAGAAATCCTTTACATCAGTGAAACACAATATCCGCTACCTCATGTTTTATGCTGGAACTATATGGCATTGGAGTAGTGATGGACCGCTTCCAGCTCTGACAGAAATATCTGTTTTCTATAATAGAGGCAATTCCATGTAATGTATGAGTTATTCAACTGCTTTATTTGTGTTTCTTAATGTTAGCAATTTGTAGGGATATGTGTATGAACAAGCGCACATGTGTGAGGAAAATAACAAAAACATATTTTAACCAGGTTTTACATCTGTATAGAGGTAATATCGGATTATAAGACTACAATACCTAAACTTTCTGGACTGAAATGACAATGCCAGCACCAATTACAGTGTCCAGTCTATTTCATATATCCTTACAAAGAGAAGTAACCCTCCACCCAATACACTGAGAGCAGCAATAGGCACAATAGCCTGTGATTACCAAACATAGCCTATTAGTGCGCCATAACTATGGCTATTGAAAAGAGAAAAGAATGGCTTCACCTCCACTTTCATTTCATGTGTTCCACCATCAAAAGCCTTGTTGACAGCTCATTCATGCCTTCAGTTTAAAAACAAAATCTATCAGAAGCATCTTGCAGCATCAAAATATATATTAAGAAATGCATCTCCTTTTTAATGCTCTTATCAAACTCCATTCTGTTGAAGTTGTTGTGTTTACTTCCAAATGTCAGGTACATATTGGCTCTGGCGCTTCCTTCAAGTGTACGGATGATAGCGCATATACATACAGCTGTCAGGTATGTGAAGAGGTTGGAAATGGAGGCCCTCCAAGGTCTCCATTGAGACACACTGATAGCCATCATCATCACAGGGTGTCATCAGCAAGGGGATTGAAGAATTATTTCCGAATGTGTTCAAATGACCACGGAAAATGAAATGTTACAATCAATTATGAGGCGCTGTTGGTGCAGGAAAAGCTTTTGAAGGACAGAGAGGGGAATCGACACTAATGCTGATAAATTACCTGAAATATTTTGGAGTTTATTTGCACAAAATCACAATTCTTCTGAAGTAATTGACTGAATGACATAATTCTATGTGAATTTTTCTGTAAATGTGTACTAACTTTCTGTATTTAGGAATTATTAAACAAATACTCATGTCAAAAGAATTCATTATTTGCTCTAAATGAAGATGCTCTCTTCAATCATCTTTATATTTCTGCCCAAGTTTTGCAGCGATGCCATGGTTTTGTCAGTGTGTGCTGCAGATGTTTTTTTTTCTTTTTAAATAAACCATATACAACAATAAGCCTTCATTTCAAAATATATTTATGCCTGTTATTACAATTATATGTCTGGCAATAAATCACTTATCAACAGTCAGACTTTTGTTTTCATTTTACTAAGAGTGAATTTGCACGACCATTCAGAAAGATTTGGTAATGTAGGTTTTCAACAATTGCAAATAATAATTATCACTATAATGTAAAAAAAATATGAAATCAAAATTCAATGTATACTGTCTTTAATTTTAAATGAATTTTTTATATAATTTATTTTGAAATTATTATTATTATTATTATTATTATTATTATTATTATTATTAATAATAATAATAATAATAATAATAATAATAATAATAATAATAATAATAATAATAATAATAATAATAATAATAATAATAATGTCTTGCATAATAACCTTTAATTTAGGCTATTCTTTCCTCTTGGAATAATTGGTTATATTTCATGAAAGCTTGCATTCACAAATGAAACTGACCAATTATGCAGCATCAACACGAAGGTCCGCCCTATAAAGGGTAACGTTGGCATGGTTGGAGTTTATGAAAAACGGGTGAGGGAATTAAATAAAAGAACAAGGAAATATTTATGTCAATATTGAACTCAGTGAGAAGTGCTAGTGATTTTAAAAAGGGGTCTTAAAGTCTTGCAGACATCTCCCATGAAAGGCAGCCCTCCAAAATGTCACCTGAACAATGCCGGCTCCCTCATCGACCTTGCTTTTCAGCTCAATTTGGTCTCAATCACAACATAATGAAAATGCACTCCAAAACAGATCTCTCTTTTTTTTTTTTTTTAAATTACTTGTTCAGGAATAGCTCTCACACTTCAAGTTATTTATTGTTAACGTTCACTTGTTTTTGAAACATATACAGCAGCCATCACGCATTTGTTCCTTTATAACTTACAAAAAAAAAGAAAGAAAAAAAGGAAGAAAATAAACAAACAAAAGTGGACGCAATAACGATTATTATACAGTTAAACGCATTCTTGTTTTTGTTAGCCAAATATACAAGTCCCTACTTTATTCAATAAGTCTAAATGAATACATTAGTTTACAATATTAATATGATAAAGTATCAGGTTATCATCGTAAAGAAAGAGTGGTGGTTTAATGTACTTTTAAACCTGATCCCCCCCCCCCCCAAGTCCGAATAAGTGAAGCAGCATTCCTTTTTGTTTCAACAACATAGACTACGTTTAAAACATCATGAGGAAGGTCCAAAACATGGATTACAAAAGGTCCAGAGACGACATAATTGCTTTCAAGGGCAGCCATTCCTGTAATGTTCAAAAATAGACTCCCTGAAAGAAATGTCAAGAAAATGTGCCCTGATCAGCTGGTGCGCCTCTGTGCGCACCGAAGGACCCTCTTTACAGCCCTTTATTATTTATATATATATATATATATATATATATATATATATATATATATATATATATATATATATATATATATATATATGTGGAGTTCTTGATGGGCTCATCCGCAGGTTCACATAGAAAAGTGGAAAGTGTCAGTACTATATTATTGGGTCCTACCACGTTCTGCCGTAGAGGAGGTTTGAGCTGACCATGTTACTGGTGTAATCTACAGCAGATGTGTCTATCTGGGCCATGTTGAGTTGGCTGTGCAGTGAGGGGGGGCTTGGCGACATCTCCTCAAGCTCCAAAGCGTTCACCTGCTGCTGGCTTTGATGCTGGGTGAGGCTGTTGGTCGAGGATGCAAGCACGACCCCGGCTCCATTTTGTTGTTGGGTTTGTTGTATCTGTTGCTGGTTCGGTGTTGGAGTATTGGAGCCGTTCTGACACGGTTTCCCGTCCTTCACCAGAACGGGAACAGCCACACGCCGGGGGGACTGCGCCTGCTGTTGGCACAGGTTACCGTCCTGTTGCTGCTGCTGCATCTGTTGCGCCGCCTTATCCTTGGCCTGGCGCTTCATCTTGTACCGATGGTTCTGAAACCAGATTTTCACTTGAGTCGGCGTCAGGTGAATCATGCTGGCCAGGTGCTCCCTCTCGGGCGCTGACAGGTATTTCTGCTGCTTAAATCTCCTCTCCAGTTCGTAGACCTGAGCCTGCGAGAACAGGACGCGCCGTTTCCTCCTGGGCGCAGCGTGGAGAGTTGGCATGGCTTTGGTGGCGTCCGCCATTCCTGTCAGACTCCCCATGTTCATGTTCATACCTGTGGAAGGTCCCATGAATCTAGAAACTTAAAAATATACATACATATACGGGCTTTCAATAAACAGAAGAGGAGAACACTTTTTCGCCTGAAGTAGTATTTGTTTTTATTATTTATTTAATATTAGTATAAATGCATTATTAACTCACGATGAAAAGCTTAAATAAAAAACTCAAAACAGAGAAATATGTAATAATGATAATAATAACAATAATAATAATAATAATAATAATAATAATAATAATAATAAATTACTATCTATTTAATTGTGCTTAAAATAAAAGTCGAATCAGACTTGAAAGAATGATCTCCTTTTCAGTTTTATTGTCATGTACAATAGTTTTTAAATAATATAATAAGTAAAATCCTGTGAATAATTAGACATCTTTAATCTTAGCAATGAATTAAATAAATAAATTGTGTCATGTGAGTTTTACGAGCTTAATCCTCACATTTTATTTATGTTTTTGAGGAGTAAAAATCAGAAAAGGTCGATATAAAAAGATAAACGAACTTACTTGTGGAGTATCTTGGATCAGGGTTGGCGCTGTACCACCCTGTAGCTGCTGCACTATTCCGCATGCTTTCCTGGTACGACGGGAGGTCTCCCATGTTGCCAATGCTTCCATTGCAGTATCCCCCCATTGCGCTGTGGGAGAACTGTGAGACGGTGTGCGGCATGTGGTAAGTAGTGGCCACGGTGGCGTTATGGCCCATGGAGTGCTGTTGCATGCCGGTCTGAGACACCTGAGGCTGTCGGTAGGCTCCCAGTGGAGAGGTTAGGTTTCCTGCGCCGTCCATGCCACTGAACTTCTTGTAGGTCTCCTCGATTGGACTCAAAATATCTGTTACTGAAAAAGGCGTTGTGTGCTTTGGGCTCAACGACATGATTCAGAAAGCAGGTAGATTTTTTGTGTTGGAGCAGATCAACCGTGTTGTTGTATCGGCTCTCTCCTTGGTGGATGTCTACGTAAGAGAGTGCTTGTAGTGCGCCTGAGATCCTATTGATCGCCTTGGAGAAGGAGGCGAGCCCAGGGCGCTCTTAGCCCGGGTTTATTGGAGCCAGGAGCCAGGTTTACGACAAACATAGGGGGCGGAGCAAAACTCCTAAAACCAGCAAACAATAGTCATTGACATTTTAGGGGGAAATAATTCATGAAAATAAGAGTTTAGTTTATTTTAACAAGCCTACATGAATAAAACTCCAAACATTAAAAAAAAAAAAAAAAAAAATCCTGTCCTCTGACAACTTTACAGGTGAGAATAGCTCATTATGTTCTGCTCACCAGCTGATTCGACCGCATATGACTATTTTGCTTCAGTAGAGAATTCCACTCTTTCTAGAAACTTTGAGAGCACTTTCCACAGACATAAGGGCCACCGAGTATCATCAAAGAGCCCAAATGAAGTTGTATGACCAGCCCATTTATGCATCTTGAGCATCATTTTGCCCCAGCAAAGAGGGACAAGTCCAAATAAAGCCGCAAAAATGAGAGAATCAAAAGTGAAAGGGGATCCATAGTGTTAACATCAGCTCCCACCATGGCATGTTATTGTGCACGGAAATGTCACCATGCTCCTTTCTGTAGGTCAAATTATTTAAATTAGTTTAAGTTGTTTTTATTTATCCATCATTTGTTCTTAGATATGTCCCATTACAATCAGAACCATCAAGCCTGGTCAACATGCTTTAATGACACTTCGCAGTGTTGACCCGACATTGTAATCTCTGAGCAAACTGACTGGCGCCAGGGGGAAATAAGAGGAAGAGCGACACAACAAGGGGGTCAAAAAGAAAAGAGCTTTGACAAACTGCAGCAATGGACAGCCGTTAATGAATATTCCAATTACAGCACCACATTGTCCATCTGACTCCATACCTTTCCAAACCAGTCTGATAAATAGTTTGGCCATCATACGAATGGAAGCATCCGAAAGATAAATATGTTTCTTCAAACTTTGCTTCATGTCCCCCCCCCCCCCCCCCCCCCCCCCCGTTTTTAATCATTATAAAGGAAATGCATCAGACAGATAATAAGGGAAGTAAGCACTTGTCTGCATGAAGCCGCTAATGTAATTTAGCATTACATGGCAGCAAGTAGCTACCTACCCTAATTGAGCAAATGAAGATGTGACATGGTCAGCCATCAATTATAACGAAACAACAAGAACACCAATCTCCGGTTAAGTTGATATCCTGGATGTAATAAATGGCTGTTCTTACGCATATGTCAGCCACTGCATCTCTTGTCCTTTCTCTCTTCAAATCTTTCTATCCCCCCCGGAGCCAGAAGCTGATTTAATGAGGAGTAACTGGAATTTATTGGTGTCTAGAAAACAATAATGCGCAAGTTATCGAAGTGAGTTGAAGTTTTTAAACAAGAGAAAATCATTACTCCTAAAACTAGTCGTGGTGTTGGTGTTGTTGACTCCATCTGAAAATTTGAAGTCAATTTCTTGTATGTATTCATCCTGTTTTTTCTTCTTCTCTCCTTCTCTTTCTTTTTATTTTTTTTTTGAAAGATTTCCTACCTGAAAAAACTCCCACACTCGTGCAGACGTCCGCGCGCCTTTTAGGCTCTTTTCCTAACGGCATCACGGTGTTTCAAGTAGAAAGGAAAGGTAGGCCTCGGCTCAGACCTCTAACATTATGTAAATGAGGCAAACCTCTCAACCTTGTGGATTACTGAGTCAGAGAGCAGGACCCTAGTCCACAAACCCTCCACATTACGATCCCATAAAAATCTGGGGCCAGTTGGCTGCATGCTGCGCCGATCAAAGTTTATTTACCGCATTATTGCTGTAAATCTAAGTTTTCTTTTACAACCAGTAGCTATGCCATGCAGCAGCGGGAGCCGGATCAATGGACGTCGAGGAAAGGTGGATGGGGCCCAATCAAGGTTTGTTAATACATCTGTAAATAATATTTTTTTTTTTTTTTAAAGTAAGGATATCATTTTTGTGTAGCTCTGTTGTCATTTTTCTTTGTATAGTTTGCTGCTGCGTGTTTTGCCGATGTAAGAAATGCGCACAATGCATCCTCATTAAGACAAATATTCATCTAAATGAGCCTACTCTGACCTTTGTCACCCTAAGGACAACAAACTTGGACAAGAATGTTTTTAACTTGTATCAATATGACAATACAGCTGATATTTCACAACAACTGAATGGGTAATATTTCGCTGTTTCATAATTCAATAAAAAAAAGGCAGATTCTTTCTTTTCTTTGATAAATATTCTTTCATATATATTCTTTTCGTACATATATATATGTATATATATATATATATATATATATATATATATATATATATATATACATATATATATATATATATATATATATATATATATATATATATATACATATATATGTATGTATGTATGTATGTATATATATATATGTATATATACACGTATTGTCTTATTACTCTATATATAAAAAACGTGTTAACTATTTCTGAAGTTAGTTTTTTTTAATATATTATGTGCATTTATAGTATAACTCAGTAGTACTTCATCCATGGACATTGGCCTCAATTTCCTATATCTGAAAGATGTAATCACACAATTTAAGTGTTTTTGACCAGAAATCAATAACAATCCATTTATGTGGTTTATATCCTACAACCTTTTCCGATATTGTTACACCCCCCCCCCCCCCCCCCCCCCCCCTCAGCTCAGTACAGCAGATGGACTCAGGCGGTTGGTTACTGAAGTGCTTTTCTCCATCTCGTCGATGCGAGTTCAATACTCAGAGAAGCAAAGAGATTGCTGAAGGGCCAGGGTCCTGACCTGCCAACTCAATCACACGCCAAGCCAAGCACAATGTGCAGGAAACAAAGAGGACTTATTTAATTTTGCAGACCTCAAAATTCCGCGCAAAACTTTCAACTTATTTAGTCTGAAATATGAAGCGAGCTGGATATTTAACATATACTTCACACGGATATAGTTCCCAGTTTTATGTACTTTCTTTTTGTCTTATTGCTGTCTGAAGGACTTTGGATGCAAAAAATATATAGGCTATGGTAATGAATATGTCAGAATTACGGAGTGAACATGTTCGGATTTCAATATCCGTGCGTAATTTACGCACGAATATACCCTTTTCATATCTTTGGGCTTCCAAGTGTATTTATGTGTAAATATATTCATATGTGAGTAAATCAGCTACTAAGTGAAAGTAAAGCATTCTGGGATTTTTACATTTCAAGACACGGCGAGAATCAGAAAAGTGTGATTAGTCATTTAAAATTCATACATATGCACATTTTAGTGGGAAGATTTAAGACTAAATGTGATATTTGAAGAAAACATAAAACGATATGAGTTTATGTATTTTATTTGTATAAAGCCACGCTACTGAGGAGAAATGGATAACAATTTTAAAACCAAATGGCAATGATATAAGAAAAATCAGGTCATATCATAGAAGTTTGAATGGGAATTAGTCTTTTACATCTTTTACCCCACAGTAATATTTATTGTGGCGCTCTTATGACGAGATAAAATACGGCTTTTGATTTGAGGTGCAGAAGAAAAGCACAGCCTTTACAAACAAACAACACTATGTAGTTGATTTCTTTCCTCCAAACTTAAAATTGAACTCGCATTTGTTTTTCACCGGGCCTAGGCTAAACGGCGTGGAAATTTATTGAGGAAATTCCTCACCTCCACCTGCAGTCAGTGTAGTACCATTTAGATCAAATACTTTCTCTCCTCTTAAATTGTGGCGCAGTGCGAGAGTAAAAAGCGGGCAGGTGCATATCTTTCAGCTGCACTACTTGAAACGGTGCTGTTCTTCGGCTAAGTAGGTTAAAGGTCCTCCCAAGTGGAGAAAGTATGTGACAGACCTCTTGAAGACCGTATTCTTCTGCAGGGGTTTGCATTCATTCACAATTAATGTCGCTTGATGGACGAAATGATGCTAATAGGGCGCCAAAATACAGAATATGGGCTTTAATGGGATGCTGGCCATAATCTGGCTGCAGGGAAAAATGGAGAGCACAAGATTTTAACATACTGTAATAGGATTAGAGAGTTGAAGATTTTTCTTTTAGAATCACAAGACAGTAGTTCATTTAGTTAAGTGGACATAAGACTACAAGACATCGGAAACTACTGGAGGTAAGGAAGAAGTCTGCTAATTTGGACGCAGGAAACAAATCTTTAAAGTTTTTCTAGATTTGGTTTCGTTTTTCTAATATCCAGGTAGAATATGGTGTTATATAGATCTTTAAAAAAGGAAAAATGTCTTATTTATTGTAAATAAATAAAATGTTTATTTTATTTATTTATTTTATTATTTTGTAGTTTTCAACGCTATAAAACAAACGGCAGTAAAATGTGAGAAAAAAAAATAGAAATCTTAAAGTGGGGGATAATATTTACCTATTTGTGGGTTTAAATCAATTTTAAAAAAAGAAGTAAAGCCATTTACTTCATATTTAGTGTTCATCAATCACAGATAAATAAGTGTAATATTTTTTTTCCTGTTTTCAAAGACTCTAAAATGACCAAATGAAACAATCAGCTAGATAAGATGTTGCAGTTACACTCAGCAAATTTAGGATAATTTGTGTATATTTATACACACACACACACACACACACACACACACACACACACACACACACACACACACACACACACACACACACACACATATATACAGATATATATATCTATATATATATATATATAGATATATATTTTATTTTAGCTTTCCTTAGTTTGTGATAAAAATAAATGCAAACACACAATTGGAAGGCTTCATTGAGTTTTCTTTGTGATCTGTTTCGGTAAAAATAGCAATATAGGCCGTATTCTATAAATGCTACAAATAAATGAGGAGAAAAATGGATTTGGAAGCTCTATCATTTGTTATTTTAGTCAAGATTTTAAAAGTTTCTCCTGAACATTTTAGGCCTTTGGGTTCTTCTGATTGCCCCTGTTCTCTGCTTTGTTTTAAGTGGCAACATTTTAGCATAGCTGCTCTCCTTTATAATAACAATTTTAGAAAATAAAATAGCATGTAGCAGCAGATCAATGCAGATTACCAAATGCATGGCAGAACAAAGCAGATGGTGTACTTGGACTGGGTGCTTGGTTCCAAGGGTACCTGGTTCGTCCACTTCTCTGCTGCATTAATTGTGGCAGCAGTAAGGGCAGGTAAACAAAGCTGTTAGAGTGTACAGTTCTGACTCAACCATAGCTCACTCTAGCTTTGTCACCCAGCTCCTCTTATGGCCAAACGTATCTGCCAATCTGTCTCTTGTGTCTGTTTGCCCTTCAGTGCTCATGTTTTTGTGATACAATGAAGCCTGTTTGATGTCCTGAAATGGTATTTTAAATCTCTAGTGACATGGACTATTTTGGAAGGTTATTTGTGTCTTTATGTAACAACATTTAGTTCACTTCACTCTACAAAACATATTTCCGGAGCTGGCAGGTGTATTGAATTTATTAACAGATTGCACAAAGCAGAGAACAAAAAGTTGTTGTGAAAATATTGTATTTGCAGGGTTAAAGGCATGTCTTTGTGTGCATTATAAAAGTTATATCAAATCCATTCCTAAGAATAATTTATATTACTTTGAGTCAAGGTTACCAAAGATTGTGCTAGTTTACGTTTTGCTTGAAAAAGCAAAGGTGTTTCAGTGCAGGTAAAGTATAGTCTGACACTGTTTTTTTCCTAAAAATGTTGAAAATAATAGTAATAAAACATAGTTTTATGCATGAAATAGCAGCAATTGGCTTTTTTGTTTTCTGATGTCCATTTAAACCAGAAAGTCATTTTCTGGCTTGTTTTTATGTTAACATTTAGAAGATGCAGCTTCTAATCAAAAGTTTCAAAGCACTTTGAGTGCTGCATGTGGAGACCAAAACTTTTTAAATGGTTTCACAACTCAGTGATGGAAATGTGAGGAGAAGCTGCACATCAATGCGATGTGCAATGTGTTTGTCCCCACTCTGTGATGCTTTTATCCTGTAAGGGACCTGATAGCCCATCATTATTTAGATGACTCCACATAAACACATCACAAAACTACTCCAGATTCTGAATGTACTGATTCTGACAGTTACGAAAATGCACCATGTGCTGCAATTTAAAATAGAAAGTCAAATTCCACTTACACTGCAGAGTGTGAATGGATTAAAATGGTCATTTCCACTTGTTTTCTTTCTAGAAACTGAACGCTGCTTAAATCATGCTGACAGGGAAGGCCACTTAAAGTAAATCCTCAGAAGGAAGAATAATGCCGGAACGGAAACAATAGTATGATAAATAAAAGACTTCAACTTATATTACACACACACACAAACACACATGCGTGTTAAATTTCTCTTGGGAGATTAATAAAGTATCTATCTATCTATCTATCTATCTATCTATCTATCTATCTATCTATCTATCTATCTATCTATCTATCTATCTATCTATCTATCTATCTATCTATCTATCTATCTATCTATCTATCTATCTATCTCTATATATATCTCTATATATATCTATATGTCTATCTATCTATCTACATCTACATCTACATCTATATCTATATCTATTCTCCATCGAGAAGAGGACAATTATTACTCTGCCAGTAAAAAATTGTATGTTTGTTTTGCTTTATTTTAAAGAATGGGAAGCTGGTTATGATGATGATGCACATATATTGGCAAGTAAATTTTGTGATGAATAGTACACTAATTATATTTGGAAAGCCATTTTATATAAATTTTAGATGTGGTTCATGTGTCCAATAAAACTGGAGTCCTTATTGAAATAGTTAAATAGTAAATATCATACTGATATGTTGTATCAATTTGTGACACATCAAAATATTTTCAAGTATTTATAATATTTTGTGACCGTCTGAGGTCATTACAGCAGTGATCTGCCTCAATAATCACCGCAGCAAGGACACTCAATATTGTAGTTTTTCACATGAAAAGAGTCGCAATGCCTTGAGTTAGAACAGTTTTATAATTTAAACTAATTAGCAGATTACATACATATATGTGGATGAAGTAGGTATAATGGAAAACAAAAATAATAGTATGAAACTGAGATACACAAAGTCAGAAAAATATTCAAACAAACCAATATGAAGTTAAGTAAGCTAATATCTGTTATATATGTTTGAATCAATACTACAAATCAAACTTATTTATGAATAATAGATCTAAATTTACAGTAAAAATTAATTTTTTAAAATTTTGCAGATTGATTGATTTAATTTTAAAAGTCACCACACACACACACACACACACACAAATACAAATATAGATTTATGATGTGTAAGTGTTTAGTAAGAGCTCGGCCATGTTTGGTGTTTTCATTTAAAATCTTTATCTGGTACAAGAACATGGTTTTTTAGTTAATCCAAACATACATGTGTTTAGGCTTTGTCTTTTAGATCTTTAGGTTTTGTGTAAATCTAATTTCATGTACAAATAAGTAAAGTAAAATTTTAAGTATATATATATATATATATATATATATATATATATATATATATATATATATATATATATATATATATATATATATATATATATATATATATATATATATATAAAATGTGTATACAAGGTATACATATGTACACATGCAGACAACAAAATATGTGATTATGCTGCAACATGCTGAAATATGCTATTCTCTTACTATCAAATGTATACAGGTTTCAAAGCACAAATATAAGTGAAAATAACAGAGAAAAAGTGACAGTGAATGTATTTCTGTATTATTATGATATGTAAAGCATTCATACTCTGAGTAATTTCCTTTGATAAATTTACCTAAGGCCAGTGTAAATGTAAAATGTTGTTCTTCCAGTAATGCGCCATCAGTAATGCAACATTATGATGCACATTTTTCATTTATCTGCAGATTAAATGTGTTTGTCTTTTTGCATGTGCTGCTTTGAGTGTGTGACTTAGCTCTGCTGATAATAAGAATTCTTCCTGACTCAGAGTTAATGGCCCGCCTGTTTGTTGGTTTTGTCTCGTCCTGTTTCAGTGGTTCTTTTTGTCTGGAAGGAAGTCAGCTCTCTGTGCCTGACCATCTCTGAGGACGCTTGATGCCATCTTGTCTACCTGATCATTACACTACCTGCTCTCCTCCACAATGCTGCCCTCTCGCTGCTCTGCCACTTGAAATGCTTGGCTGGCCTCTTCTCTGAAACCATCATGAAATTGTGTGCTAAAATGCTGCAGACTTTTCCTCCTCTCTCCTCCCTCCAGCTGTAAGTGCAGGAGCCATAAAAAGATTCCTCCACGCTCGTGACGACGGCTGCTGCTCAGTTGACAGGAAAACACACAAACATCATCTCTTGAAACCAGCCATTGCTCACCGCACACTGTTTCATGGCTTTTATTTGCTATGTTGTTTTTTTTGTTGTTTTTTTGTTGTTTACTTTTTTAGTGCAGCTGAAAATATAAGTGAAAGCAATGGAAATGCACAATGTTAAAAAAAAACAAGACAAAGACATTTTTATGTTTAGTATCTATAAATGTAAACACAACATTTTTAGCTATCATAACTTAGTAAAACAAGGGTTATTCACTTGTCACTGTTACATTCATGGTTGTTGTTTTATATATATTAATAATCATTCTTATTTTTGGCGTTTTATTATTCTATTTAATGATTTAACTTGATTAAAAATATTAAATTTAACATTTAATGTTGTCTTTCATCAGCTACCAGCAAAATGTCTGAGGCGAAATATTACATTTCTGCTGCTATTTCCATCCATTTTATTGATATTGTGAAGAAATATTTTTTTTAAAAAATGATGGGAAACTTGTCCATCTCTTTATTAGGCCACATGCGATTACTAATTACTTTACAGTGTTTGCAGAAGAACTAGACTTTTGTTATGGAAAATATTTAAACAAAAAAACAGTGAGAGCCCCAATGCTATTATGCTAATTGGATTACATCATGATATTGAAGCTTTTGGTGTTGTGCCTGTTGGATCCCTGTTACATTGTAGTCACCATGGTTAGATGTAGTTGCATCTGCATTTCTATGACAAGCCAATGAGTCATTTGTTAAATATACAGCGTCTTTTGTTGATTTATTCTATGTCTATTATTGCTTATTAAAAGAAAAAACAGAGTGCAGACCTCTGTCAAGCCATTGTAATTTTGTTTTTGACAATTATTTGTAGCCATTGTATCTGAACTATTATCTCACATGACAAAATTATATATGAAGGCTTATAGTAAAGAATCATTTCAAAACTACTTGGATCCAGGTGGTGAGATGGATCACCCTAAAAACATCACTTTTTCTTTCTTATTCCAATTCTGAGATTTCTTAAAACTCTGTACATAACCTTTTGAATTATGTTGCTAAAAATGTTCTGAGTTACAGACAGACAGATAGATAAAACTACTAAATACATGACCTCCGTCATAGCAAAGGTTAAAAAAAATACAACCCCATATCCCAGAAACATTGAGGAGGTGGCTGAAGTGCACCAAATTTTTAAATGAGTAATTATTCTAATTTGCTTGACACTTTAATGAAAAGATTCAGGTATAAGAGAAATTTAAAGTGTTTTCTCAAACCGCCTCACTGTTTTTAGCAACTACAAACAAATATATAAATTTATATCAGTTACATTTTGGTGAACATTTGTGAAAGACTAAGCAGGATTACTGTTGATGCATCACATTTCCTTTGCACTATACTGTTTTATTGTTTAAGAACTGAACATAGAAATGTAGTTCAAATACAAGTCTGAGCTTTCTCATGTTTTGTCTTTTCTCCGATTTTGAATTCAGTCCCATGTATTATGAGATCTCCACAGGTATAAGTCAAAGACAATTCTCACAACTTCTATTCTTTATTTTGAACAAAAAAACAAACAAACTTGTAAATATTTTTTTTAAAAATTAAAAGAAGCTTCTAAAGTTCAAAAAATGTTTCGGACAAAGTTGAGCAATAATTTTATCCTAAATCTCTTTATCAATAACATCTTAAATAATGACACTTTTACAGGATCTCTGAATAGTATGAAATATTATATCCCATTACGATAAAACTTGGACTAAACACAGAGGAACAACACACAATATATCATCATATACAATATACATTACTTTAAATAAATCACTATTAGCCTTAAATCTTTTAGTTTGTATTAGCTTTTATCTTCTGTTTTCAAGTGTATGTCAAGTCGAAGTCTTCAAGTCAAAATTAAGTTGCAAGTCACTTTTGGTTGTAACCAGAAATCTTTCTTGCAACACCTGCCATCTGGTCTGCTTAGAACACAGCACTGTGATACACAAACTATATAAAATACATACTTACCCTTTACCAGAAGTTTGAAACACCACTTATCATTTGCTTTTTATTTATTTATAATTGCAAAGTATAAAAACAGTTGGTATAAAAACATCAACAACAACAAAAAAAAAAGGTTATAAAATATTGCAGCTAAACATTTAAAGAATATAAATACAAAGACAAACGTCCTGAACTACAATACAGTACCAAACAGACATATGAAGTAAAAAATAAAACTTAAAATAATATAGGCCATCAAGATAAAGTGCTTAATTAATGCTGCATGCTGTTTGTTTGTGTATGTGCACACCTGTATACGTGTGCATGTGGGTGTGCATTAAATTCACAAACACTCTGTCCTGTTTCACTAGGTAATTTTATGACTTTACTGAATAAAAAAAAACCTGCAAAATGAATAAGGGAATTTATTCAGTTTAGTTCATAAGATATGGAATAACCAAGACGTTTTTTTTTCATGTTTAACGCACAAAGTTTAGAAGAAATTTGGAAAAATATAGCAGTTTACAGCCTTTTTTTTATGCAAAAGATGGCCAAAAGGCTATACATTAGTGCATCAGAAAAATCACAGTGATAACAGGTTTTTAAAAAGCTCAAAATGATCTTATGTGGGACAAATACATTAGTAACATAAAACTTCATAAGATAAATCTAAAAAACTTTAACAATGTTTTAATGTCTTTACAACCAATTCTTACAAGCCCAATTAATATAATTAATGCAGGAACAACTATATTTAGCTGATAAAACAGACCCATCGAAAACCATGTTGTTTACAATGGGTTATATAAGATGGTTCACTGGTCTCAGATCAGTGTGATACAGGGCAGGACAGCCAGCAGATTTTGCAAAAAGCTAATTGTGTTAAGTAAATGTCTTATTACACCTTTAAACATGTTTAGTAATATATACCTGATAAGTTTAATTATATTTTTGTACACAGCTAACTTTGGCATTGTGGTGCTAAGCTAATAGCTAACATAGATGCTTACATTAAGCACAGAGTGACTAACCTCTCCTGCGTGTTTTAAGGTGGCGGATGAAGGTGGATGCGGTGGATCCATCATTCTATACTTGTTTTCCAATACAATTGCAATTAGGTGGTGTGATATTAGTCTTGTATGAACTTTTTTCTATCTAAAACTTTTGGGTCAAAAGTTAAAAATTGGGGCGTTGACGAAATGAAACCATTGCTGCCCTGTTATTATATTTATAAATTTTAGACATTAAAGTTTAGATTCAAGATAAGATAAACTTCATTTGTTCTTGGAAGGACATCTGTCTTCTGCTCTTGCGATGACATAGCTGCATAAATTAGCATATAGTCACAGTGTACCTACACACAATGATGCATATACATTGTACACATATCTAACAACAATAAAAACATCAACTAAACAACCCAGAAAGAGAATAGCAATAAGCATTTATAACAATGTGATATTATATATTATATGAAGACCATGTGATTGCAAACTTAGACACATTAAAATAAAATAAAATAAATACTAAGTTAAAAATAAATTAAAAGAGACTGAAACTAAAGAAAAATGTTTCAAATTACAACTTAAAAAAACTGTTTACTTTTGTGAGAGGGAAGGGCAAATTTGTGCGAAAGTTTACATAAAACTAACATTTATTATGTCGCGCTACCTCAGTGGTGGTTTCAGTCATTGGCCTTTGAGCACAGTTTTCCCCGGACTCCCTATATCTATGATGAATGATAAAAAATTAAATTCTTTTTTTCTTTTTTCTTTTGGGTCTTTTGAATGGATAAGTGAGCCTGTTTACATGCACACCAAAAGGATCATTGGGTTATTTCTGGATTTGTTTTCTGACGTCTGCACATGTGCAAAAAATTATGGGGCTTCAGGTCTTTTTAATGTTGTCTGTTAGAAAGATGCAATGGATGCAGTCACAATGTGAGTGGAGCACACAACAGTGTGCAGAAGTAAGTAAGTAAAGTTTATTTAAGTAAGTAAGTAAGTAAGTAAGTCAGTAAGTAAGTAAGTTTATTTATACAGCAACTTCCAAGACAAAAATCACAAAGTGCCTATCAATAAACATAAAAACTTTAAAACAACGTAAAAAATTAAGAAATACCTAAAAACAAATAAAACTAAGTAAAAGCGAGATGAAAAAGATGTGTTTTAAGCTGCTTTTTAAAAGAGATAACTGACGCTACCGATCTCAGGCTAAGAGGAAGGGAGCTCCACAGAGAAGGAGCCACAGCTGCGAAGGCTTTGTCACCTTTTGTTTTAAGAAGCCGCGTTTGTAAAACAGCCAGCAGACCCTGGTCAGCAGATCTCAGAGACCTGTTGGGAACATATGGCATGTACCTAACATAGCCAGGAGCTTGGTCATGCAGGGCTCTATATGTTAGAACCAGAAATTTAAAGTGCACTCTGTAATTGATGGGAAGTCAGTGCAGCTGAATCAGTAGCAGAGTGACAGGAGTGAATTTTGAGGATTTGGTGAGTAGCCTTGCAGCGGCATTCTGAACAACCTGGAGACGGCCAAGAGATTTGTTTAAGCAAGTGCAGGTGGAGTTGCAGTAGTCGAGTCTGCAGGAGATGAAGGCATGAACGATCATCTCCAACACAGATGTTGAAACAGCTGGTCTCAGCTTGGCAATGTTCCTCAGATGACAGAAACAGGAACAGACAAGCGACTTTATGTGAGCGTCTGAGGAAAGTGCAGGGTCCATGATTATGCTGAGGTTCTTCACTGAGGGCTTAATAAAAGAGGCAAGCGGGCCAAGACTCTTGGGTATTTTATGGAAAAATTTATTTGGGGTGCAAACAAGAACTTCAGTTAAGTTGGTGTATACACAAAGTAAAGTATTCTTATGTTGTCTGTTTTGCAGGCTTATTACCTCATTAACATTAGCAGTTAATGCTAATACCACAGGTGCCACCATGGTCATTAAAGACAGTGTTTTGAAAATATCATGAATTTACTTTACTATTGGCACTTTTACATTAGCACCTATCAAGCCCTACCTCACTTCTGCCGACATCACACGACCTCAGTGTGGCCGAGGTCACCGTAGCAAGGTGGCTAGTAAGTACCATTAAGTAAATTCTTTGTGACACATGGTACAACAACAGAAGATATTGAGGTTATGTTTTTCCTAAAGCTCGGTCTATGGCTTGGAAACGGGAAAAGATGAGAGCCAGAGAAGATTCTTGGTTGAAAAACCATTGTGCTGCTATGGAGTTGCTCCCATGACTCATCCTGTGATGTCAAGTTGTGGCCTACAAACTGTACATGTCACATTTTCAGCCAAACTCCGCAATATCAGAACCCCAATGGTATAAGTCGGGCTACTCAATTAGATATTCAGGTGGGCCAGATTCTGAATTTTAAAAAAAAAACAGAGCCAGTACATAAGTAAGGTAAAATAAATCAGTCAAAATGAATAAATGAATTTTTAAAAAAAACATTTACATTTTGAAAAGTAAGTAGTTTATAAATTTTTCTATTTAAATTCAGTCCCACATGACAAGGGCAAATGCACTAAATAAAATAATGAAAATTCCAGTCAGAGCTTATTTTTCTCCTAACTTTTAACATAAGTAGGTCATATCACACTAAACTTCTCGATGTGGCGCCTCCTCACTTTAAAATCTTTAAACATTGCCACACACTCGTTGCATATTTATCACATCGATTTGGTGCTCGAATGTGATGGAAAAACAAACAAATACTTATCAGTCCAGGCGGGGTTAAATCTGCAGTTTTTGTTCTCAATTTTGCATTTTGGGACAGAGAGCGACATTCTTGCAAGCGTTACTCTTAAAACTTCAAAACACAACAACAAACGCTGGGGTTAATGTTGCTAGGCAACCAAGCATTGCATTCATGGTCTGCACAACTGTAGGATTGCAGGCTACTTAATCAGCGTAGAAATGACTGACGGTTCTTAATTAATATCTTTATTCTTTTACATAAGCCGGGCCATATAGAAGTTGGTTCTGGGTCGCATGTGGCCCGCGGGCCACCATTTGAAAAGACCTGGTATAAGTTTTAAAAAATGTGTCTACTCGGCCCTGGAAAGTCCAGATGGAAACAACTACTAAACAGGAAATGTGGTGTATGGAGTGTAGTAGTTTCTGGAGGAATAGGAATTACTCCAAAAGAAATCTGAAAATGGACTGGAAAATGTAGAAAAGGATTTTTTGAATATATGTCAGAAGTGCATGTAGATGTGACAAATACAATTATTGAAATGATCTAATTATTGTCAGATATGGGGTTTTGTTATGTAAAAGTGCTCAGTGAGTTCATAAAGTTTGAAACAAATTGATAATCTGTAAGAAATCCTTAGAAACCTAAATCTTTGGCGTGTACTGCTTTTATACACAATTCTGGCACCCTCACATGTTACCAGTTAACCTGCAGATTGCATAATCTACTAGAACAGTGTTACTTGAAGATTTAATAAACTTTACCTTCTTTGTGTTTCTTTTTCTTTATGTATGTGTCGGTGTGCATGTATTTGCAGTGGGCTGTTGGCAGCAAATTCAGGTTAAATTAAATTTGTAGAAATAATACTTCTCATGTTATTAAGCCATCCTTTTACCACTGCTTATCCGAGGTTGGGTCATGGGAGCACTAACATAGGCAGGGAAGCCCAGACATCCCTCTTCACATCTTCCAGCCACCCGGGGAATCTCTACGCATGTCCAGGCCAGCCAGGAGACAGTCTGTAAACAAACCTTCCATGTATTTTGTCTGTTGAATAAAGGTTCATACAAATTAAAAACAATAATAATAATAAAAAGAAAAACATTTGTGGAATTTAGCTTTGCCAATTCTTCATCTCATAATAGGCTAACAATGAACAAATATTTTTCTAACAGAAAGCAAGTGATGTAAAGCATCATTAACAGGCTGTTGAGTCTATTTAAAATCCTTGATGCTCAGACTGAATCAAGTTAATTGAAACAACTACAGCAAATGTAACAATACTGCACAATTCATTGAAAGATGCTTTCATTGAACCTGCTCAAAGCTGAAGAGTTCCAGATTCACTTCGGGGTACAGATGTGCTGCTGAGTTCTTTGAGAAAATGTGTACTGGACAAGATATCATTTCAGAAACAAAGGCTCATGTTTTAGAGTGGCTGTTTCAGCATTTTATTCACATGTTTTAAAACCCATTTGTTCTTATTGGTGTGAAGTTAGATTCATTTCTGTTGTCAATTTGCTCTTTACTTTGTGAATTGTGTCTGTCTAAGTTTTAAAAGGTATAAAAGAAAACAAGATAAAATATTATTTTTTATTAAAGATAAACTTTACCATGGTAGAAAATAAAATAGAAAGGCCTTTAGAAATGCATTCTAAAAAAAAAGTGAAACTTAAAATAAATGTTGCTTGTCATTTCTACATTTTTAAAATGTAATTTAAATGCTTTTGCTAATACAAAAAATATTAATGTTAGAATAAATGTTCAAGAAAAAATGACTCCTGTTGATCATGTCTGTGCTTAAGGTGATACAGGAAGAAAAACAAAAACCTTGTAATTCATGTAATTCACATGAATACTTAATTAGGTCAGGCTATTTTCTGTATTTTATTGTCTTCTGGGTAAAATTCTGCAACCTGAACCACCACCAGCTCTCTACCCTCCTCAAGAGTTTCCCTTTTAGCTGCAGAAAAGAGGTTAATTCTGAACACAGATGTCATGTCAATCATCACAACTTTACAACCACTTCTTGTTTTAGAATTAACTGTATTTTTTACAGTACAGGATCACTACTGCACACATAAAGTGTGAAAATGTTTCCTCTTTTTTGCTCCATCAAGGTGGAGGTCATGTATTTGGTGGCATTGTTTGGTCCGTCTGTCTGTCTGTGAGCAGTATGACTCAAAAAGTAATGGATGGATTTTGAATAAATCTTTAGGACATTTGAGAAACGAAATAAGGAACATGTAATTATATTTCTGAAGTTATCAGAATCATCACATAGATCCAAGAATTTTCAAAGAATTCTTAATCATGGGTAAACAGGGATAATTTAGCTGTCAGAGTTTCTAACTTGAAAAATAATTAGCCGACTACGATCGTTTGGGAAAAATAACACGGCTTGGTGGAGGTCTGCATTCTCTGAGTGTTTATAGTATGCATAGTAGGATGCATAGTATTTCTAAAGGGTAACTTGCCATAATATCTGAAAGAGAACTCTTCTTTATTGATATTTATATCTTTCTTCTGAAACACTTTAATATTTACCTTTACACAATTTTTATAAGGTTTGTTGTTTTTTTTTTTTTGTTTTTTTTTTAAAGCTCATGAACTCATTGAGGTTACCACTGTTGATGAAACTAATAAATGTTGATGATTTTATTAAATTATTTCTATTTACCTGTTGGTCTCTTAGCTTTTCTGATTTCAGTAAATACAGTGCTAATTTGATTCAAAATATATTTAAGCAGCCATATTTTCACACTCATGATAGTAATATTATTGTTAATGAAACAGTAAATGTATTGACATTATCTCTACTACCATTATCTCGCATTTTTGTAAGACAGTTGAGATAGGTATAGTGATGAGATAATGTCAATACATTTTCTCATCACCGTACTCCTGTACATATTACAGGAACTTGTCAAACTCAAGAGCATGTCAATGAAATAAAAAAAAAAATCCTGAGAGTGGAGACATTTTTGATATGATACTCCCAATTCATTCACTTAGGGATATGTTTTCAAACTATTTAGTAAATGCACTTTAAGCTCTGTTTGTATAAGGAATACTTGTTTAACCTCTGTCAATATGTGGAGTACTTCATGTAAACAATTAACACCATGCGAAACCAGCAGCAGTATTTGCTATGTGTTAAAATGTTTTGTTTTTGCTGGTTCCTGTGGAGATTGTCTCAGTGGTGGAATATGTTCAACTTTAGCAGTATTCGGAGGAATTTAACCCATCAGCTTGCTTGGAGGAGAGCACAGTCATCAACACTGCAGAATCTACCACTTATTCCAGTGAATGTGTATTGCTCTCGCTAATTATGATGTGCAAGTGGAATAGTAAAACTGATCTAATCAGGTAAGATAATCCTCTAACAAAGTTAACCAGAATAGGACTTGTAAACCTGACCTGAAGCTTGCCAGAAGACACCAGTACATTCTTTATACTGGTGTATAAAGAATTTGTGCACATATTTATGTATATATATATATATATATATATATATATATATATATTAATACAATTAAAATGCTCTATTTAATGAATAAGTTGTGGTATGGGCATGTTTTCCATCCATCCATTTTTTATACTGCGTAGTCCAGTCCAGGGTTGTGGGGAAGCTGGTCCCAGTAATTAGCAGGTGAGAGGCAAGGTACACGCTGGCCAGGCCGCTAGTCCATGAAAGGACCAACAAAAGCAAATATACATATATATCTTTTTTTAATCAAATATAAATACATATAAATAATTACAAATGAACATGCCTTGTCTGCTTTATTTATAGATCAGCTTTGAAAACAACTAACTAAAATGTATTGAACAAATAAGCTAATATAATTAAACAAAAATAGACACTCTCAGACAAAGTAAAATACATTGTGTAAAAAAAAAAAAAAAAAAAGAAGCTAAATTTAAATAGGTGAAGTTAATTAAAATACAATCATGTGTTCATGTTTACATTCGTGAAGACCCAAAGAGAAGATATCTAAATATTAATGTACTATTAATACATTAAATATATATGTTCAAAGAAATATCACACTGTGTAATACAGTGAAGCATCCTTCTATTAAAAAAGAGGCTGGATAGAGGATCTGGTGGTCTAGAGCCTGAAGGCAGACAAAGGATGTCAGAAAAATTGGTACGGATGTGGTGTAAAAATCCTTCTGTGTAAGAATGATGAATGGTGACCGGAAACCAAAAGTCTGACATATGGTCTATGTGTCCGTGAGGGGTCTTTCAGCTGTGTTTTGACTGTCTGACTGAAACGACATAATAGGTGAGTCAAAATATGTCTCATTCAAACTATTCAAAGGAAGAATTTAGATGAATATTCATGTGAGGGAGGTGTGTGACTAATGTGCCATGGTGCCTTCCTCCTGCAGCATGTGGATGAAGTGCTTGCAGATCATTATCCCTCTTTCCAAGTAGTGATACACTTCAGGTTGATGTCATATTTGTGTGTATGAACAGTTAGAAAATTGTATCTGTGTTATTGTACAGCTGTTGCTTCCATCTCATGCATCACAATGGGTATAAAGACTGAACGTGAAACATAACATGGTGAACTTAGTGAGTGTATTGCTCAGTCTTCTTGAAAGCTCCTGTTCAGCAAAGTCCACAAGAGGATATATCACTAACTCTTTTTATTTATGTTCCATACAGTGCAGATAATTGCATTATATAGTCACAAAAGTACAAGCGCACAAACACAAAATGGGCACAACTTGCTAAATGTTCTTTGTTTCCTCTTCATACAGGAAGTTAATTACACTATTTAAATTGGTAAAGCAGCCTCATTGCTGCTCTTTGATCCTCAGGCACGCTGATTGAAGCGCGACTGAAACAGGTGACGGCTGGTCATTATCAGGCTCAAAGCCCCATGATCCATTTGCAGTGCTGGCATCTCAAGCACCTCATGTTCATCCTCTGAAGAAGGTGAGACAATCCATTAAGTGAAAGGCATAAACACTCAACTCTGGGAACCTGATTGTTGGCGCTGTCCCCCATCCAGCCCACCTGACAGCAGCAGGCTGTGGTTTTTATACAAGACAATTCAAGTCCTGAGATGGAACATTGAGAAAGAGAAGACAAAAGGAAAGTAAGACAGGATGGTAATTTGCTTTTTTTTATATATATATAACAAAGCAACACAACTATTATAAGAACTTGCACAGGTAAAAAAAGGAAAGAGTTGAATCAGCTTTAAACATAATATTTTAATGCTGTTTTTGCAGTCCCAGAACATCAGTTCTTAACATAGCAGATTCATTTCAACAGATTAAAGATGGCAAAAAAAAAATCCTTATATATGTCTGTTCAAATGGTTACATGAAAAAGTTTTGAATTGCACAATATCAAGCATGAACTCCAAAATTGTTGCATTTCCAAGGCTTCAAAAATAATCACATGCATGCATTTTCCTGTGTAAACTTTAGTATACTTGTGTTGCAACATTATTATATTTTGTACATGTGTACAAACATGCCTTATACGTGTTCTTGTAAGACTTCTGAAAGAAAGTGAGTAGGTTGAGTTATTCATCTCAATTAAAGGCATACTTGTGATTATTTTTATTAATTAATTTAGTCCATTTTTAATTAATTATTTGAATTTGAGTTATAAGCAACAAAAATGTTACGTTAAAACTTTTAGGAGGGAAAATTCCCATAGTTGCTGTAAAACAGTACAGCTGAAATATCTCATATCTTGTACACAGATGGGAGTAAAAATTTCACAGCTTGTATATCTGTATACAACCTTTGCAAAGTTTCATTCCCACAAACATCCTAAGTTTGTGAATGTGTGGGAAAATGTCAAAAGAGGATGTAATAATTATAAGGAGTATCCATTAGATCCTACATATCCTACGTCTAGAATACCTTAAAATAACTAAATGTTTATTTGAGTTTACTTTTTAAATAATAAAGTCATTACAAATATCTTCAGTCCATAATCACTGAGTATTGGCTGGTAGGAGAGTGGTGTTGGAAAGTTAAAATGCAAGTAAATTAATAGCAACTAACTTAAATTTAGATTTAGATTCAAGTAATTTAATCAGTCACCTTAAAAAAAACATTCATCTATTTGTTTAGCAGACGAGTAAAAATGGCTGATATGGTTTTTTCTTTTATTTCTTTTCTAAACTTAGTACCATAGTGACATTAAGTATTTGACAAACTGTTTGGGTGTATTTTAGAATGAACAGGTGATTGAAACTTTCTTTATACAATAAATAAGAGTTACAATGATGTTGGTTGATTTTCCATGACAATGAATTTTCCCTTGAACCCAAATGTAAATAAAAATGAATGATAAATTATCATATTGTCATATGCATTGTCGTATGCATTCACTGATACTTGTGCATCAAAGGATGAGTCAAGAGTTCTGCTTGATACACATTTAGTTGTTAATAGTATTCAAGCATCCTTTCCTTTGTTTTCCTGTTTGTGTAATTGGATGCAGCTTGTCTTTTACGTCTGTCAGAAAGATACAAATTCTCCTACTCTAAAAATAAGCTTAATGATCTATAATGTGGTACTTATATGCTGCATAAATGTGCAATCATGTTTAAAAGAGAATTCATGATTAACTTCTGTCATTTATTGATTGTTAATTCATCAGGATCACAAGAACAATCCCAGACATCACAAAACCAGTATGATACTTTTTTTAGTCCTTTATTTGCTTCATCATACAGATGACATGTTTTTACATTGATTCAGGAACGATGGAAAGTATCTGTGAAGGAAAGAGAAATTCTGTCTGAGCGCTCTACCGTTACCTCCCAGTCAGTCTCCTCATCTTTCTGCTCCGTCTGCAGTTTTCATAATCTCAACATTCAGCAAAGTCAAGAACCTTGACGCTCACTTGTTCTTCACAAAGACGACACTGCTGGCCGCTGTTCATCTGCAGCACTTTAGACCTAGTTTAAATCTACTATCACTGTTTGAACTGCACTGTCAGCATCTTCTTCAGCACAACACTGGAGTGTGAGAACAGAAGATAAATACACATCTGTTTGTTTCTATTAGAGATACGAGATGTTCACTGACTAGATTTTCTAATTCAATGTTATAACTGGCCTGGTGAGCTGTCCAGGGTGTATCCTGCCTCTCGCCTGTTTACTGGAATAGTTTTCAGCTTTGCAATAAGAGGTGTGGAAAATAAGTGAATGAATGTTATAAATGATTTCTGGCTGTCTGTGAAATTCATTTCTATCTTTGTATAACATACCCCAGATGCAACTGACAGCATAGAAAGAGGCAAGAAAATTACTGTTAAATCAGGTATACCTGCATTCACCCATAACTAATTAAGTTTAGGGAAACCATGCAAAATGTAGAGAAGAAAACAACGAATCCGCATTTTCTCTCTGCTGTATTTTTACGCTTGGAAAAAAAGGTATTCCACACAGCTGGGAAGTTTCTTAAGTAGCTGGATAACTAACCGTAAAGCTGCATGAACAAAGTAAGCATGAAATTAATGCTACATTTAAAGAAATTATTCAAATAAACCATGTTTTAAAAAAGATTCTGACAGTAATATTTGCCAAATAAGTACAGTTTAAATAAAATGCCAAATTAATATAAAACCTATTTCCCAAAATTTATGATTGAAAACAAAGAAATGATGATCTGATTTATTATTAAAGCAATTAATTCATAAATTAGCATAGACAAGCAAAAAATCTGCAAATACTGACTAAATTTTAGAAATGCAAAATAAAGTCTCAAATGAATTTTAATTGGCTATTTTGTCAGAAAAAACTTTTCCAGGCATACAGTTTTTCTTTAAACACACTTAACACAACAGGATTAAGTTCAGTTTGACCGGACAGCTGAGAGTTGACAAGGGTGATGTCATATATATATATATATATATATATATATATATATATATATATATATATATATATATATATATATATATATATATGTATATGTATATGTATATATATATATATATATATATATATATATATATATATATATATATATATATATATATATATATATATATATATATATATATATGACATCATATATATATACATATATATATGTATTAGATGAACAAAACATGACAGATGCTGAAGATACTCAGAAAATGGTGCAGGGATGTCTCTTCTTTACTCCGCTTGAAGCTGCTTTATCTGCAGGTCTTCTGTTGCCTCCTTATTTAAACCACAGACGCTGGAGTGGCTTTTTTTTCCACACTGACGGCAAATCATATCAACCATAATCATAGATGGTCTGTCCCACTGACAGAACTTGTAGCGCTGACATGTGGATTACCTTGATTTGGATTTGTTAAGATAACAATTTGGTTGTTTGTTGTTGATGCTTTATTTTTATTTTAAGACTGATTATGATGCCCATTTTCGACATATGTGCCCCTCCAAACACACACTCCCCACCCACGCTCCCACCTTCAAATACGTGGGTGAATATTCTACTTTTTGCTGTGATTTCTCTTGTAAATCACATTTTTTTCCCTCCAGAAAAGTGATTTTAAAAAAATCTTGCAGATTACAGATTTATTTTCTCTTCCCCCAGTCCTTTTCCACCATGCCCTGCATCTCTGCACCCCCTGCTGCTAAATCTTTCTAACCCAATGAGGCCCCCTGCAGGTGCAAGCTCTCTGATGCCCCTCTGAGAGGATGCATAAAGATGGTAGCCTTGCACTTTGACGTCATATGACCTATTTTGCACTGCTTTGCGTAGTTAGCCGCATGAGAAGATGGGGTTGCAGAGGCATTTTCTCATCTGGAATGCGAGTCTATGGCTACATGAATTTGTAGCTATTTAAATTATGAAAATGAGTAAAGAAATATTATTTATACAACCTTACTATGGAGTTTTGGTTCTAAGGTAAATAACCAATTACATAAATACCCAGCTTGAAAATGTGCATTGCCATTCTTTGTGAAATATAACATTTTATTTAGATAAATTGATCATTTTGTTATATATATATATCATCCACGTTCTTTTTTGTTGTAACGTGCTCTGACTGAAAGGAGACTACTTTTGGGGGTGAAAATTTTCACTTCACCTCTATTGTTCACTTTGACTGAAGTGAATGCGGCTGCATGTGTCTACTTATCCTATTGCGCCACACTGTGGAGAACCCCAGAGTCTCTCCTTTGCGCCATCCCTGACAGAGCACTGCAAAGCGCACTAATTGCCCGTGGACTGTTTACGTCCTGTCTGGTTTGTTTTGAAGAGCGATGTGATTATGCTCTCAAGATCCATAACAGTGTCATAAACTGCAATCATGCACTTAAAAGACAGTCAAGTTCGCCGGAATGTGCATTCATTAAAGAGGAAAAACAACACGTTCATTTTAGCAGTTGGTGTTTAGTTGGAGTAATTCCTAGTGATGGAATTGTATGAAGTTGGTCCACATTTGCAGGTAAAAGCTTGACAGCGCCAACTAAAGACCTCTGCTTCCATCTTGTGGCGGCCTGGTGCAACAAATTTCCCCTCTGCAGCTCATCGCCCTCCATCACTCCTCTCTCTCTTTAATATCAACACTGTGGCGAATCTAATCTGGATCTTCTTTAAGGCAATAAAACCCAGATAGCTTCCTTTAAATGGAAAGTACCGCTTATTATAGCTTTGAAATCCTCGTTTATTTGGCGATGTGCGTGATAGAGAAATGATTCATGTCGAGGTTCAAATGGGCAGGATGACGAAGATCCACAGTGTCCCAAGTGCATATTTCCTCAAGTATTGTATTCCAAGCTACATAATAGTGTTATCCACGCAGGTTGAACTACGCTGCATGCCAAGATGCGTGTTTTAATGTCGCACTGCTTTATCCCTTCAAGCATCCAAAAGCAATTTCCGACCAATCTGACCCTGTTGCAAAGCTGATAGTGGAGCAGTATTATTACATACTTTCTTTTTGCGTGTTAATGACGAGACGAAGGTGTTAAGAGAAGGGTGCTTAACTTAAAAGTTTTACCAAAAGGGCTTTTAAACAGCTAGACTTTCTATTTTGTTTGAGTTTTGAGGAAAACACCGCTTGACCGGGGCTGGTTCTGTATTTTTTTGGGAATAGACTTTGATTTCTTAAAAAAGAAAAGAAAAAAAAAGAGAGAAAGTCTGGATGATGGAAAACATATTGTCAGATCAAATTAAATGTAGCTCGAGGTTTCCAATTATAACCCCTGTTCTTATTATCATTTTCTGTCTTCCCAGAGACATCGGATCTGTGCGCCCTAGACCCCCACAACACCTGCCAGTATACAAGGAATTTGTTCCCATGGAAAACATCTGCATCCTCTAGATTACTTGACTTATAAAAAAAAAAATCAAGATGCAAATGGAAGCTTCTGCATTTACCTCTCAACATCAATCAGCTCTTTTGCTACAAGCGTAAAACAGATTTGACCTTGGCAACACAGAGCTTGCATAATAATGATATATTAAATGTTTTTCCAACAATTAGAAAAATCCTAAATTGTGCTATATGGAGTCAAATATTTTTCCATCCGTCATTTCAGAATTTGGCCTTTACATACCAGCTGGGCTCAAAGCAAACAAGGAAGAACACTGTCTGGAATTAAAAATAGTTTTTGCGCTCTGACGAGCCACTTTTTTTTTTGGTCAGACAATAATCACCCTTTCACTTCGGAGGATGGGGGGGATAGATCGAAAGGAGAAATGAGAAGGCTGTTGTTGGCATAGCTCTATCAAGGAAGAAGGACTCCCTGTTATGTGTGAATGGGGCTTCTTTTTTTGACCAGAATAGATATAGCACGAATTTTTAATTCGTTTTTCTTTGAGAGACAACAATGCTTTATTTGAAAGCTTGATACAATTTGGGGTTTGTAAGAGATCCTTTTCTCCTTTTCCGAGCCCAGCTGCCCATATGGGACACAACGTGTGCAGCAAAGATCACAATGGCAGCAAGTGACAGGCAAGACAAAAAGCCCAAGGATGAATCTCCCTGACTCTGAACAGCACCAAGAAACTCTATCTACACCGTCTGTATCTCCAATAAGCATGCACCCCTCTGACATACAGCAAAACAGGCTACATGCCTGAGGAGTGTTGTCTTTATATTTGTCCTGTGTACTGTATTACGCAGGGATGGAGTCACATCACTGCCACATCACTTTGACAAAAACCAAAAGAAAAGGAAAGAATAAGTTATCATGTGTCTTTTATGACATTTAAATTTTAATATTGCTCCAGGACTTTGAAATAAACACTCTAAAATCTCAAAGACACTATTATCTTTTATTTCATTTGCGCTTTTTTTTTTAATCTAAAATTTGCTGAACATCACATCTAATTTGCATTATGTTTCCTTAATGCGATTAAATGCAGTTTATTCTGAACTTCTTTTATAATTGTTTCATTCTGTAGATGTGAATTTAAAAAAAAAGAACAATGAAACTATGACAAAAAAAAAAAACTGATTTATTTGACCTACAAGCTCAACCAGTGGGGAAACAGAAAGCAGGGACTGTCAGGGACAAATTGAGTATGTGTCGTCCACAAAAGCAGTAGCCCCCTGAGACTCAATTCTGTAAATAATTAGCAAATCTGCCCAATTTAGCTGTTTGTTCAGTGATGATAGGGGCGACTCTAACATCTGCTGTGAGAATTTTGTCCCGGGACAAACAAAAATGCATAGATTTTTCGACTGGTTTGTATTTACCCAAGATATTGACGTAGTTAGATAATCTGCGGCGCCCTCTGCGGATCAACTGGGGGGGGGGGGGGGGGGGGGCATTTGTATTTGTTTGGGTCTCGCACGAAAGAAACCCAAAAGAAATGGTGTAAAAATATTCCAGTGCGTTATTTGAGCATATAAAAATAACTTTGTCAGCAGTTTTAAAGCCACCGCAAGCCGTGCAGGATCTGCGCTGAAACGCTGGTCGGAGTTAAACAAAGAATGCTGGTGAGACGTTCATTGTTCCTGTCCTATTCGCAGTTTAGCCTTAATAAGATAACAAAACATTTATTGCATTAAACGATACTTTTCCTCCACAGTCTCACAAGGCCGGGAGTGGTTGGGGACGCTGACAAAAAGGAGTGCTTTTGACTCAAAGGCTTCTTGTGTTGAGAAGCGCCACTTATATTAAGTGAGTGGATTTTAGTCCCATTTCACAAGTGACTTTAGGCTCTCTATTAATGAGTTGTTCGGACCGAGGAAAAATATTCTCCGGATTAAATCTGACTAAGAAGAAAGGACTGAAGTACGCTGGAGATTTAGTCCCATGGTCAGCTCTATTCTTTACCACAATAAACTGTTTGTTTCTTCGCCTTTCATTAAAGGTGTTTAGCAGTATCTCCAAATCAAATCGATAGGACACTTATAAACCAAACCCCCATTTCAGAAACACAATATTTTATTTAAAAAAAAATCTTATTTAAAAATGAGGATATTTAGTCATCACCGCGCCACTACACCATTATTTACATATATGACATGTCTTACAAAAAAAATCTTTCCTATTTATTTTTTTTTCTGTCCTGTAAATTTTGAAAAAAATCTACAGTCCGATCAGCATCTTCATCCTTACCGGTTTTCTAAACCATCTGCCACAATATTTACAAGAAATAAAAACAAAAAAGGAGAAAGAAAAAGCTGAAAACTTGCCAGTTTATTCATGGCCATAAATATTTTTTGTCGGTCCATAAAAGAAGCAAGAAATTAAAATTTCTATAATTATAAAGTGGTTCGTATGCTGATAATAACACGAAGGGACAAAAGAAAAATAAAGAGGAAAAAACATCTCTACAACCATCACACAACATACTTTACAAAAAAAATAAAAAAAAATAAAAATTCACAAGAAGAGCATTGACATTCTTAATAAAAATCTATAAGGGAGAGGTTTGGACCAAGTTCTCTTAACGAAAACATGTAAACACGGCGCACACATGAGCCCCGAATAAAAATGGTAGTATATATATGAGTCAAGCTGCAAAAATGAAAAGTCTTTTGTTTTTGTGTTTTATTTTTTTCTTTCTTTGCTTTGTGGTGAAACTCCCTATCGCACCTCCAAGCCAAGTCTCTATAATTTCTCTCACCAAGTCCACTGTTGCGTTTGCACCAAGTGATGTGCTGTGGGGAACTGTGGCGTGGCCGCGGCGCTGTACTGCGCGTTATACTGCATGTGTTGGAGCGACTGGGCACTATAAGCCGAGAAGGGGATCCCGGCCTGAAAAGTGGCCGCCAAGTCCTGAGCTTTAAGAGTGTGACAAGGCTTTCCATCCCTGACTAAGACGGGCACGGCCACCCGCCTGGGAGAAGGGAGATGGGTCACTTCCATACCTTTCTCGGCCCGGGCTCTCTTCATCTTATACCGGTGGTTCTGGAACCAGATCTTCACCTGGGTCGGGGTGAGGCGGATCAAGCTGGCCAGGTGCTCCCTCTCCGGAGCGGACAGGTACCTCTGCTGTCTGAAGCGACGCTCCAGCTCGTACGTCTGTGCCTTTGAAAACAACACCCTCCTTTTCCGCTTCTTGCCGGAGTCGCTGCCGCCGCTGCTGGAAGTTTCCTTGTCATTGTCCGGCGATTCGTCGTCTGCGGACGGCTCCGGGGACTTGGCCGAGTCTTGTGAACTGGCGGATAGACCGTGCACTGCAGCAAGAAATGGAAGAAACACTGTCAAAATGTTATGTTGGGAAAGTTCTGTCAGGGTACATCACAAACACAATCCACATATTCCAAGAATATGAAATATTACGAATAAGTACCGCTTAATGCGCAAAAAAAAAAAAAAAAAATTAAAACTCAAACTCCACAAAGATGTGAGAGAATCATCACTTTAACGACACAGGGGTGGCTGAATAATAAAAACCAAGAATTATTTGTCTGATTCCAACTCTTTGGCTTCGTTTGAGTGTTGAAAATCTCTCCAAGCCACCAAAACAAAACAAACAAACAAACAAAAAGACACAATTTCTCAGCCCAGTTCTCCTCCAGCAGGGTGAGTCAGCCAAGCATGAAAGTGATTATCCAGATCCACTGTTTGCTCGTGGATCTTAAATTTCACACCATCCTTGTACTTCTAATAACTTCTCGCTCTGTTTTTTTTTCTCCTACGATGCTCTATTG
>NC_136631.1:12909728-12935337 GCF_933228915.1 Telmatherina bonti
CAATACTAAAAGTGTTGAAATTAATCTAAATAATTCCTAATAATTCCCCTCTTCTTTGGTTCATATTAAGGTGCTCCTGGCACACAGGCCTGTGGTAAATATTTCACCAGACTGGCAGAATTAATCACAAGCCTCAACATCCCACAAAGGCTCCATTGAGGTGAACGGTCTACAAACTGGAGCTGCGCCTGAGCTTCTATAAGGGAGAGAGAGGTTACTGACCTGATCCACCAAGAAGTGCTGCACAGCTAAATCCGACATGCGAAGGGACATGCAACCCACAGCAGAGACACCCTAAGATCTCTCACCCATCACGGAAGAATGGCACAGGCAATGCGCATACTCACCAGGAAACCCACTTGGCCCGTGTAGAGCAGCATTTCGCTGAGATTTATTCAATGCCTTAAAAGTGTGTGGAGCCAAATCAGGGTTTGTCTGAGCACGCAAGGGTTATCACCCGTGTCATTCTGCCGTGCTGTCGCTGTGAGTGGCACGGTGACAAGGGGGGGAGTCAGTGTAGGTTTGGAGACGGTGCATGGGAGCGCACCGGCTGCACACTGTGGTCAGTTGCTGGGGATATACTATTTGATCAATTGAGCCGAGGGTTCCGGAAAGAAGAGGTAAATGTGCACCGGCTAAGTGGACGTACTCCACTTGGAGAGCCTGTGTTTACCTGTTTACCTTCACAGGTAGTTCAAACAGGCCGCTCACGTTTTCAGTATGGTGGTGGCCACACATGTAGACTTTTTCTGTTCACAACTGGACCAGCTAAGTGGACCAACTGGAAAACAATTAAAGTAAAATAAATCTGAGTAGAATATTGCGCACATGCCTTTATTCACAATAATTTCAAACAAATTATTTAATTTAAAAATACTTAAAACTGTTTAATATATTTTTACTATCAGAATAAAAAAAAAAGATTTTTTTCGTTTCTTGTTTTGACAGCGTATACAAATAATTTTTTTTTTCTTAATGTTTAAAAAAAATAACACAGAAAAAGAGGGAAAAGAACCGCAATGTTTTTCATTTTTAAAATAGCCTGAAATTCAGAATATAGGCGAATTTTGCTGCCATGATTGGACACCATTGTTTCACTATCCCTACTTAGGACTGTGCGTCTGTGAAATGTGTGTGTTGGGGGTGTGAAACCACACAGAAGATGTAGTAAAGAAGGGCCTCTGAGCTGCAGATGCATCAGGATTTAGAGGACAATGAGGGGCGCAGAGCTGGTGCATCCTATCACCCGCTTGTTTGAGTCCAGCTGACATTAAATCCTCTCCAGAACGATAGCCTATACTTTGTCATTATATTTCTCTCTGGATTGTTTAAATGACTTTTTCTTTTGTTATTGTTTTGCTTGTGTGTGTGTGTGCTTGTGTGTGTGTGTGTGTGTGTGGTACAGCTGCACAGTGCTTGCACCAGACTAACCCTTTTATGTGATCACTGCTGCTGTAATTATGTTATCGCCAGTTTCGCCAGTTCTCCCATTTTTAATATTAGCTATAAACTACAGAGCTGACTGGCTCATTATTGATGCTTCTTCTTCTTTTATTCTGATCCCAACTATGCAATCAAACATACAGCCGAACTGACTCATTCAGAAACAATTAATTTTTCGGATGAACCCCCTCACAAAAAAAAAAGAAAAAGAAAAAAAAAAAAAGAAAGAAAAGAAACGGCACCGCCTGATTAATTATAATTCCGCCCTAAAAAATTCATGCCCACGATTGTCCCCCAAATAAGTAAAGAAAGAGGTTTTTATATTCTTGATTAAATAAACCTTTCGATGTACAAATAAGAATGCCGCAGGAGAATCCATAATAATGTTGATCATTGCCTTCCTTTAATCGCTAAATTTCAGCGTGTTGGGATGCCTGAGGCTGGGAGTTAGTCTTTGATAAAGGTAACCCCGCCTGCCTCGGGGTGCCCGTGATAAATGTACTGAGTGACAAGACCGATTTCATCCCTCTGTGATTAAAAGCCAATATATTATTTGCAGGTAAGGCCGGGTCCGGTTTATTTATGAAGGCTAAGCTTTGGCCTGAGGAGACTTGGCTTAAGGGGAGATTTTTTTTTTCTTCTTTCCTCTTTTTCCAGAAATCCAACCACCTTTTCCTCCCGGGCAAACAGAGGGTGGAAAAAAAAAGTCTTTATTCGTCTCTTCCCCTCTAATGATTAAACATGTCACGGTGAGATTATAGCATCACGCTCGTGCCCTCAGGAGATGCCTTCATTTGTTAAGCCACCAGTTTATTTGTAACGGCGAATTTCATGCCATGCTGTGCCATTCGCCCTTAATCTTTTTTTTTTTCTTCCTGTGTGTAAGACGAATTATTGAAAAAGAGGTTTATTATTTTCTAATCACTTCCCATTTCAGAATGGTACTGACACCAGCAGGGACGCGGGGCAAATGGGTTTTAGTATTATCAAAAGGGCGAACTATTGCTTATAAATGCACACAATGATGTACACAAATGAGTTAAACAAATGAATGCACAAATTAATCTGATATCCTCGGATACAGGAGCATTTGATCTAGTCTGTTCTAGATGTCACAAGTAGAGACAACTTGTCCTCCTTGCCAGGCAGCGTGAATGTGAGAGCAGTAATAACGTGAACAGCTGTTGACATCTGTAGAGCTCTAGCGGTCTCTACTGGCAAAATTAAGAAACAACAGGGGGTGCTTTTAGATGGAATCCAATTAGAAAACTTTTTAAACCAAATATAATTTGCATACAGGCGCAATGGAAACAAATATATCACGATATAAAGATTATTAAGTTGCAGAGAAGGTCTTTCTGTGCCATCTAAAGATGCAGTTATTGGTCGGTGATGATATGAATGTGGTGTGATCTTTTGGATGCGTCAGTGAATTTGATTAAAAACACATTCCCAAATTCAACATGTCTAATTGTTTTAAATACAAAACAATAAAGTAAAAAAAGATAATTCTGAACCAACTTAAAGGTGTAGGCCACTAACAATGATCATCACACACAGTGCTCAGACCCTTTCCCAGGTGTGTTCAATAATCAGCAGCTACTGTAAGCTGACACTATACGGGCCAAAGCTCAGAATAAACTAACTTTCCTCCTATCCTAAAGGATAATAACGGTCCAATCAGGATAATTTAGTCATGGACTTCGCTGTGTGCACATGCACAAAAAGCAAGCATAAGAAAAAGGAAAAAAAAAAGCTCAGTGTCTATAAAGCTGTAAATAAAAGAAAATATTGTATGCAAAGTGCCTGGAGCATCCAGTGCGCTTACCTAGACTGAAGGGGGGCTGAAATTGTTGCCAGCGTTAAGACAGCGCGCAGAGTTAATGAAATATCTCCAAATGGGAGTCAGGAGTGCGTGCAGAGATAAGCCTGATGTGGTTTATATACCCAGAAAGAAAGTGCTCCTCTTCTCATATTGTCCAAGAGCGTTTGCATAGCTGGCCAAGTGGCTCTGCTCTTGCTGACTCGCTAACATTGCATAGTGTTTGTTTTCCCCTTGCTATGACGTGAGACAAAATATTGGCCATATGTTCATCTGCAATAAATTGGTCTTAAGCGCAAACACAGCTCTCATAGGACGGTGCTTCGACTCCTACAACTAGATTTTTTTTTCTCTCTTTGGGATGTTTTTGGGGACACGAAACTATCTTCGGTACAATGTATGTGAATAATAATGTTCCAACAGCCTGTTTTAAGAGATAATTGTACGCCTCTGGAAGCGCCTCCGCTTGATCTTTATACTGAGACCTATTATTCCTCACACTGGGCTCTCTAATAAATCGCTTGGTAACCAAGAAGCAGCACAGTCTAAAGAGCAGATGTGGCATGTTATCCACGCCGCAGTTGCGTTTACATTAGATACCCTGATACAATGATTGATAACCAAGGTCAGCTCCCAAGAGGCAGACAACTAACACATAATGTTTGCAACATAGATTCGCATGTGTTGACAATGAAAACACAGAGGACTGCAAGAGAAACACAAAGGTCACAGAAGAGGAAATATGCATAAAAACAAAGATAAAAATTATATATATATATATATATATATATATATATATATATATATATATATATATATATATATATATATATATATATATATACATACATATATATATATATATATACATATATATATATATATATATATATATATATATATATATATATATATATATATATATATATATATACATACATATATATATATATATATATATATATATATATATATATATATATATATATATATATATATATATATATATATATATATATATATATATATATATATATATATATATATATATATATATATATGTAAATACTTGCAATCATTTCAAATCAAATATGTTCATAGAGTACATTTAGTACAATAGTGGCTTAATAACAAGAATATGAGTGAAGTTAGTAAAATCAACAAAACCAGAAATGTGAAGTATTAAATTCTTTCTAATAAATTAAAGTTGGTTTGGTAAACATAAGGGCATTGCAAAAACATCATATTTGAGCAAATCAGTATTTATAGCATTACAGTTTATAGCTATAAAGCTTTAAACAACTGTATGAAGTATGTCGGTTTGTATTTAACTACGTTTTAAATGTGGTGATGTACTAAGAGAGAAGTAGCAAAAATGTTCACATTGTTTTTCATAGGTACGTCTTTTAAAAACTGCTTGTGGTCTGCTGAACTCATCTTTACACATGTCAGGTGTACGCCGGTCACATTTTCTTGCAAGCATTGTCTCCCGTTTCAAAGGCTTGAAAAGTATCCGGTGGTTGCAAAGATGATGACAGAGGATGCCAGTAATTGTTGAGGAAGAAAGCAATATGAGGCAAACACCAGTTGTGCTATTATGACACCTTGGGGGTGGACAACTTAAATCAAGACAATGATTTTATTGTGGGCAGCCTGGAATCTATGCATGATAATAATGGTGTTGCCTAGTACTGCAGGAGCGACCATCAATCAATGGTGAATACATTACTGATGGGTTTTGTGCAAGGCCACTTTGTTGATGAAAGACTGAGATTATCCTGCCTACCATGACTGTGCTCGAGAGTATCACTAAGACGCTGGGAATACAAATAAATAAATTGGGCTTATACCTTGTTTGAAATCCCACATTAAGGCAAAGTAGTTAGTTAGAGTTGGTATGTATTCATGAGGTTCAGACGAATGTGAAAAAGCTTTCCACTCAGCCACTCTGTGAATACCCTTGTGCTGTTTGAGATGTGCCACAAGTGCTCTGGGTGCTAAATACAAGACCTCCTGAAAAAGGATGGGTAAGATAGGCCCTGGCGGTCAAGCTATTATCAATCCGTGGCCTAAAGCTTGATGACTACGATACTTCAGATGTAGTTAATGGCTGTGTAAGAACACTGATGGCACAGCCATTCTGAAATCAATCAGTTCAAGTTTTAATGTATCAAGCACTCGAGGAGAACTAAAAGAGGGAGAGCTTCTCAACACAAAAATACCAGAGAGATGGGGTTGATTTTCATAGAATATACACTTTAAAAAAGTTTAATTAAACCTGAGGGCTCACTTGTACGGTTGAGACTCATGCATGATGATAGCTAGTCCGAACAATTTGAAAGGCTTAGCAATTTTTCTTCACAAATACGTGCACTTACAGAGGTTTAGCATTTGATCACCAAGTCCTCAGTGTTAAGGCATGTAGATGGGAGTTTTAGCCTTTCAAGAGATGTGAGGCAAATTAGAGGAGATGAGTTGTTTTGCGCCAAAGCGCCCAATTCTGCACATTGGTGAATATCGTCTTCTAAATGACAACAGTGCATTGTGAACCTGAGGAGTTGTGGAGTGTAAGGCGAAGCAGACTTAACATTTTTGCCCTGCTGTTACCTGCTGGAGAGGAAGAGAAAGTATGGAACAAATAATAAAAAAAAAAAAGTGCTGAGTTTTTATCAAACTGTGTAAAAAAATAAAAGTTCTTCGAGGGCACTGATGAAATGTCTAGCATTTCCATTAAAATATTAGACCCATGGAAAGGTTTCATGGGTATTACTTGACATGAATAACTTTAAGCTTGAATACCTTTTATTTTTTTCCCTAGAGCCTCTGGTCTAAGGACAGAGCTTGACCTTGAAGAATCCTAAGTTTGTAGAATCCAATAGCTGAGGCCAGGGGCCAAAGTTACAGTACTTAGCTGATATATTCTGTAAACATGTCCTTTGACATGTGGTTGCAAGAGAAACAGCCATGTCTATGTCAGATGCTTGAAAAAGCTGTGTTGCCTCAAATAATAAAGAAGTGATTTTATCAGAGTTTTTACAATAGTACATCCGGATGAAGTCAGATAGAATCAGAGAATCCTGACGATATGGATGCTCTGTCCACTGATGTGAGAAATGAGGCATAAAAGAGTAAACATATTCTAATGTGTACCATTGAGAAAAGAAAGCTTAAAATATGATGAACTAATTGAAAAAGATTTATGACTGTGTAGCTACTTTGATGCTAAATAGTTTGTGTGTGAAAGGTCACATGACCAAGTTATTTCTAACACTGAGAACAGCAGCTATCATCGAAAGTGAAAGCAGAGAAGCTGAATCAAATTACGACCACCTCAACGTTAAGGAGCATTTTCTGTGTGAGATTTCTGAATGCAGAGAGCAGTAGTTTGGTTGTTTCAATCTTCCAAGACCTCCTCCATTTTCCCAAACAATAAATCATAGCACGAGTCAAGGACAGGCCGTTGCAAGCTGGCCAAGTTTGTCCTCGTCTTTCCTACTGCTGAACAGAAAAGCTTTGGAAGAAAGATTCAAAAGCATCGTAAAGATATCGCAGTTACCTTCAACCGCAGCTCTATGCTGAAGTAGTGATGGATGACTTCAACTCACATATTTGAATCACAGCTCAATGCACTGACAAAACAGACAGAACTAGAAAAAAGATGTATGAAGGACCTTTATTCTTACAAAGTCATCTTTCTGCAAAATTCATGTTTAAAATCCCTTCAGCTGATGCTATTCAAGAAACTTTATAATTTAAGGGGTTGGGGGAATTGATTGCTATGGTACAATTTCCTGATACAAACAGAAACTGACACTGAAAATGGTACTGAAAGAGTACTTACAGGTGTCTACAGTGGAGGATTTCTTTGAAATTTCACAGAACAGAACATGTTTTCTAACAGCCTGTTTCCCTGTGCTATACTTCATGTCCTGATGTGTAAAAGCAAGAGCTGCTGCAACAGGTTGCCCTCACTTTACTTCATCTTGAATACTAGACATTGTATTGTGTACAAAAACAGTCATATTGTATACAGAAACAAATAAAGGAAAAAAAATACTGTTGTCACTCGTACTCTGCAAATTCATCATTCTTAACAAAAAATGCCCCGAGTGGAGTTCAATGGGTATGGTACTCACTTCTGTCCCGATAGAGCCAGCCTGTATCATCGGCATAAAAAAAAAAAAAAAAAAAAAAAAAAAAATATGTTGATGTAATTTTTATGGAATTATAAAGTAACAGCAAGCTCTTTAACAGTTTCTGTATGGGTCAATGAACATAATGGATATACTCTTAACTACTCAGTCATTATCATTCCTGCTTTTCTACCCGATACCAACACTTAAGTAGTGGTAAGTGAGCTTAAAAGTGCTAATATTAACATAAACGTGATGCTCTCAGCAGACATTCTGGACAGAAACTTCCTTAAGAGACATTTTGTAACAAGAAAAAGGAAACTATAACTGTACTAAAAGAAAAGTCTTCAAAACAGTGACTTTTGTGGCCCTCAGATTTCAAATGCAACAATAAACTAAAAATGACAACAACATAAAACATAAAACATAAAAGTGAACATCCATGGCAACAAAGGTATGAAAACATTTCACAAACACACCTGAAAAACAACAACCGTGTTTTGACAACAAAAATGACATGGCAGCTGAACAATGAAACATAAAACACATCAAGATTAAAAAACAAACCATGAATAAAAACAGCAAACAACAGCAAAGTTTTCTGTTATGTTGTTGTGTTTTGCCAAATGTCCTTTCACCCCATGTCTGCTTGATAAGACTCACAACATAACAGAAAAACATGCTTGTTTTTGTAATAAAAAAAACTATTCCTATTTACGTGGCCACGTTGCAAACTGTATCAAAGATGTATTCAATAACAAATGTAAAAAGTAAATAATACAGAATCAGACAAAGCCATTCATTTAAATAATTCATTGATGTCAGTTTGACACATTAGAATAAACACTGGTGTCACTATTCAGAAAGTAATTATGCAAAGCTCTGATAGAAATAGCTTTATCGGTGATAGAAACATCTCTTAACCTAAATTTTGTTATTTTTAACCATTTTCCCCATAAATCTAAGAGGAAAAGTGAATAAAAACCAACCATGAACTTTCATGATGTTTTGATATAACCTGTTATATATAAGCATTTCATTTGAAATAAAGTGAACATTATTTGCCTCAAACTTGACTAAAATAATAATAATACAATAATAACAAAAATAACAATAATTAGGTAAATTAGAACCAGTCAAAGCACAGAAGGTGAAGCTTTGCTGTGAGTAGGCGGGAGGTAACTGTGTGTAGAGCCGTGAACATGAATCTTTACAGGTGTGTGAGTTTTTTTGTCTGTGTGAGTGTCTGCATGTGTGCAATGAAAGTCTCCATTTTGGTGGAGTGAACAGCCTAGGATATCTAACCTAAATAACACAATGGAGAGAAACAGAAGGGGGGCATGAAACACTCACCTTGAACCAGGCTGCTCCTTGCAGACATAAGGATTACCCATCTGCACATTTCTGAAGCCTTTTGATTAACAATGTGTCCAAAATGAAAGACGAAAAGGAGGAAACACTATTTAGTAATTTCAATGGCTTTCTGCAGATGGGTTGGCAACATATTTGGATAATTAATGTGCAGTAATGTTCTTTATACTGGGTTCATGAAGGCAATTAACATGTTTTGTGCAGAGGTGAAAACTTTTTTTGAGGCATTGAAGATGGATGGAAATACATTAGAGGAGGCCATGAAAATGGGCTCCCATTCTTTCTGTTAAAAGGATGCTTTTATAAGGTGATAGCAATTGAGGGATAAAAACCCAAGGGCAAATAGATGATAAAGACCTCATTTTTAATTGGCAATCTTTTTAGTTCATATGAATACTACTCCAAATTTTGCATCCACATTTTCAATGACACAGGACAAGTTTCTCTTGAACCATAATTATAAAGAGTAAAAAGAGCCACATTGATGACCAAAAAGGACAACTCTACCTCTTAGCACACCAAAATTGCTGGCTCTCTGTCCATCATGACACCACGTAACTCCACAAGAACAGAAATCACTTGAAAATACTTTTAAAAGTGTGATTAAACAGAAGAAGAAGATGAATAAACACACTGACAAGTGGATCAATTTCATGCCACTAGTTTGTATTTGTTTTAACTGATATGTGAAAAAGTGTTACGTGACTCAAACAGATCAAGTGTTGGAAAAAACACATGACACGATGCTGTTTCCTATAATAAATGTTTTCGTTTTAACTTAACTAAAAGACTGTTTTTATTGTTTATCTGTTTTTTTTTTTTTTTTTTGGTTTAATTTGTACACTATTAGACTCAATTTAACTTTGCATGAACAGTTTAAGAGTGAAGTTGTTGCAATGTAAGCCTGTGCAGGGCCTTAAACTCCTAAAAGTCTTCTGCTTAGCCTCTCTGTCGCCATCTAGAGGCAGGAGTGTGCGCTAATCCTGAGCTTTGGAGCCCAGCTGAGGAAAAGTGTGCAGCAACACATCCTCCCTCTCTCAGGTAATTATGTCTTTTATCTACGAGACACATACAGCTACTTTAACATTGGATATCCAGCCGTCCTAATGGCCCATTATTCAAATAAATGGGGGAAACGCTGTGAGGTTGGTGACCCCCTTCGTGCCGCAGGGCCCTCCATCCAGGCACACCTGCTGAGACAAGGTAACGTTTATCACTGACACGTTTGCAGGACAGAAATAAAATGACAGGCGGGGTCAGCAGTAAGGAGCACACTGGACCTGTCATATTGCAAACATATCCATTTGGTTCGACTCTACTCTTGTGGTTGCCAGGCTACTGCCTAATATATGGCGACTGAGTGTGCGTCAGGAAAACAGAAGTAAGATGTTGACTTTGGGATAAGTACCTCTTCAAATTAAACAGCACCATCACACTGCATTCAAAATAACATTTCCAAAGGTCAACTTTAAATGGCCCCCATTTGGCCAAAAAAATCCCTGTGTTCTTCAACTCACTAAATCATCAAATTTGCATACCAGTTACGTTAGTTAGTGGCATTTAATTATTTATGTTTTAATTACACAGAATGAAGGGGATAATATCACTATACGGTAGTTTTGTGGTGTGTGTGCCCCTGTCATCTGAGCACTCGGATGTCTCCTTATTAAAGTACACAAAAAGATAATTATGTCCAGCTCTGTCTAAACATTGCCACGGTGCTGCACTAGAAAATCATTGCTGAATTGGACATAGGAGAAGGTTAGCCTCTTATGATTAATGTGTTTGGTCACACACACTCTTGAGTGGTAAAGGTATGTCAACTCCTTCTCTTTGCAGGACTACTCTGGAGTCAAGGGTCAGCTAAATTGTTTTAATGGAAGTGATTGGCCCAAGAATCAGACTTACTGTGTTCTGTGTTCAGCCAGCTCACCTATGGAGACTAGACTTTAGAGCAGGCCAGCTGACAAGCAGCTTAAGAGGACACACCTGCATGTGTGAATTAATAAGACAGAAGACTGACAGATAGATACCTAGATATGCAGACACACTGTCTTTGCAATAATATTGTAGATTTGTAAAACGTGTTCATAGATGCAGTATGTAAATAAGGAAGGAGTTCAAAATGGCAAAAGGGAAGCTGCAGTTTTGCGTTTGCATGACCCATTCCCACCAGCTCTCCCATAAAACACCCATCACCTGGAAAAGCCTTGTTGAATAGAGTTGCTGATGTCATTAAAGAGAAAGCATTGATTGACCAAGGGGCAGCAAAGGCCAATGCAATTAAGATGGAAGAAAACATATAGCGTTAAAGACTGTGTAAATAATGGGACTCTGCAGTAGGGCTGGACAAAGGCCAGCCCAGGGGCTTTTCAGGAGGTCCTTGTTCCTTCATTGCTCTGGGGTCTTCTCCAAGGACTGAGGGTTTAGGTAGGAGGCTTGGGGGAACTCACAATAGGACAGAAGTTCACAAGAGAAAGTGGGTGTCCAGAGAGATAAGGACACGTATGGTTGCTATGCTGGCTCTGAGAAGTCGACAAGAGCTTATCCCTTCCTGTGTCCTGAACTGTCAGGTGATTGCGGCCGATGTGCATCTCAAGGAGGTGCCTGTTGAGGGGAAAAGTCTGTTTTTATAACATGTTTGCTTTCCTGTCCCTTTTACATCCTCCTTTTTATCCCCTTTTCTATTAATTCTCATTCATATTTTAACTTTAGGTTTTAAAAGGAGAATTAGTCTTTTAACAGATGTATAAACTAACATTTTGGTCACTATCTGCCTCCATTTATCATTTAACCCACTAAACTATAGAGGCACTTAAACCTTTGAAATAAGAACAATTGGGTATTCAAAAAACAATTTACTGTATTTTTTATGCGTACCTCCAGTTTCTGGTAGTTTTTTTTTTTTTTTAACAGATTTAAAACTTTTAAAAAATGTATATTATTTTATATTTTATAAAGTTTTCATTAAGAAAAAAAGGTCAAGCATATGTTTGAGTCAAACAAAGACCGCATGGCCATAGCACACACTCTGCTAGGCACAAATGCATTAATCTGTATGCTAGCAGCAGTGTACTGACGTCATATCAACAATGTTAACCTGTTGCAGCCTGGAAAGTCCTGAAAATGAACACTGGTTTAGGTTGATTTGCAATGCAAATATTTGTAGAAGCACTACAGCTGAGTTAGTTTGGACTTAAAGCATTATAGACATAACATGGAGAAAAATCTAACAGTTTTACAAAAACATTTTTTTTACATCATGTCAATGCATGAGTCTGTAAAATCCATTGTATGGGCAACCTTGCAGAGTCCACTACTGCTTTACATGAAGCTATGTAACCCAAGTATTGTTTCTGCAGTTTGACTAGTAGAGTCAGTAGAAATAAGGGGCTACATGACATTTTCCTGAATTGTTACAAGGAACTTGTGACTTTTTTTTTTTTTTTTTTTTTATGTGACGATCATTGCATCCCACACGACTATAAGCTATACACATTTGCCAAAAAGATATGTTAAAAAATAACTCACATTAACACAAATTGTGAAGCTTCTTCATTATGTTGTTTGACTTCCTCTAAAAACAGAGCTGCAGGTTCAACTACTGTGATGCGTTTCCGTTCACCAATCATATCCCCAAAGTCCTTCAGTCCTTCAGGTGTCAGTGCAAACACAATTCCAGTAATAACTTATATTCTTCATTATTTATTTACTTATTTATTGGGGTTGATCAAGTGACTCCTTGCTTTCAAATCACTTCTGCAAAGACACATGGGCAGATGAATGGGTGGTTTGAACCTTGCTCTGGCAGCATCATTATTATGGGGTCTACATATGTCTTCTTTATGCCTTCAAAAGGTTGAGGCAGTCATTGTTTTCTCTCCATGCTGATGAAAAAAAAATTGATTCTTTGAATTTCTACTTTTCCTTTCCTATGGATATGTCAGATTTGCAGTACTTCACATATCAAGTAAACAAGACAACCGGGACCATGCTTTATAGAATTAATCAAAACCACATTTGAACCTTTTCTGGGACAGCACTGGTTTTATTAGAATAGTGTGTACAGAATGGGGGACATTGTGTCTTGTGAGTTCAATATCTATCTCTGAGTGAAAAGAACCCCACAGATATAAAACATTCTGTGGCGTGCGACCTGTGCAGACACTGAAGTCCTTGATCAAGGTTGTAAAAGGTTCAGCACTTGATTGTGGTTTTTCTCTGCATTCAGACACCTGAATGCACGCCATTCCCTTCCTCTAAATGATATGGACTGTGTATAATGTGTAATTTTACAGCAGCAATTCAAGTATGTCTCAACACTCATGAGTGCTAGTGAAACTACAAGCATATTCACTTTGCTCTGGCATAGTTGTTACAGTTCAAGTTTGTAAAGCCCAGTTCAAACATCGGTGTGAACAATGTGCCCTCAATGAACGAGCTGCTAATGTAGGCTTGGGGAGAAATACGTCAAGCAACTTACAAAAAAGGTAAATGCACAAAGTTTGCAGTGATGGGGAGAGAAACCATGCAGCTCAAAGGTGGAATGCAAAGAGATGGCTAGTGATTCGATTACATTCAGGTGGGCGCCTATGGAGACATGAGGGCAATATTCCAAGACGTCTCCCTACAATAAATATATTTTTAATTTGTGCTCTTTTATTAACCAGCAAAATCACTTCAAAATGAATAGCACATTATTAAGTCTTCTAGTGGCTCTTACTGTTCTTTATCATGAGTTTGTATCACAGTGCAATTCATCTCCAGCCATTCTTCACACTAAATATGTTTTATATGAGCCATCATTTATCATGGCCTGTCAGCTCTTAACTGTATCATTATTCAGTCTAGAGTTATAAATTGGAATCATTAAACGGTTTTTCATATAATCTGATGCAATAACTGCTCCCCCTTTATTGGCTTGTGAAAAGAAAATAGTAAATACAATTGTCTGTCAAGATCTTTGGAGATAGCCGTCTCTGCGGGTGAAATGAAATTAGGCCAGCCGAGGAGACAGGATCAATGTCAGCAGATTTGTTCGACTTTCATCGTGGAGGGGACGGGCGTTGAGGAGATGAAGGATGGAGAGAAAAGGAAGCTGACACCACCGAAACCCGATGAGGAATGTGGGCTATTGCTGTCAATATTTTTTTCATACAGTGTCACATCAATCAGAGGAGTCTTCCAGTCCTGCAGCCCTGCATGGACGTTTGGAAGACTAAATGTTTTGCGTCTGCTTTATTTGTCTGACGTCTTCATCAGAGGAGTTGTGATTAACAACGACAATGTGGGGTCAAATGTTTCATCTCTTGTATCGTATTCTAATCAGATGGGGACCGTGGCAGCATTTACAACTGCTGTTACTGCTATAAGTATTATAAGTTTCATAAATGTTGCAGACAAAAACATTATGACACAAACTTAATCGTTTTTCTGTTAAAGCATAGCAAAATATATAATTCTATTGGAAAAAGTGAAAATTGGTGCAATTACAAGTTAAATTTGAAGAGATTCAAGGAAAATTAAAACCGCAAGCGGTGATATAGGCCCTCGCACCATGGCGCCGCTCGGCATAATGCCACCGCCTCCCCTGGCAACATCCTTCCCATGCCTCTCTCAATCTAAAATGCAGCCAAACTGCACTTCAGGCCGTTTAGGCCTTATGAAGGGTCAGTTCCTGTCACCAAGGGGCGGGGCTAATTTATAATCAAATTATTGACATACAGAAATGTGAAGGATATGCCTGGCATCATCTGTAGCAAATTTGGTGCAGGTTGGTTGTTTTTTGTGGGAGTTATGTCAGTTTTCCTTTTTATTGCATCACATCTGCTTTGCTGCCCCGCCTCTCCTAAACGATATCCCCTATTAAAAGAAATAGCACAATTTTTAGTCACACATGCCTCTTGAGCATCCTGACTCATTTGGGTTAAAGTTAGATAAAAATCTTAGCAGGACTTCCTCAAAATGCATGGCAAAGAAAATGACAGAAATGACCCCAAAAATGGCACCTTTTTCAAAATGGCCGACTTCCTGTTTGATTTAGCCCATATGTCCAAGAGACTTTTTTGAAGGTACTGGAAGCATCTACAAGTGTGCTGAATTTTATCCATGTCAGTCAATGTAGTGGGAGGGGCTAAATGATTAAAATATTGTAGGGGGCGCTATGGATCCATTTACCATCTTTTCCACTATATTTTAATTTTACTCTATTAAGGACATAACTGTCATGAGTCATGGCAAGTATGGTGAAGATCAACAATTTCATGGCTTTGTTACAGGTACTTCCTGGTTCATGATATCAGACACTTCTTGTTGCCAAGGGGCGGGGCTAGTTCATAGTCATGTTATTGCATTGTAGATTTTGTTCATCATGGAACTGGCATCAAATGTGTCGATTCCTGTGCTGATATGTTGTTTTATGTGGGAGTTTTAGCAATAAGTCATTGTTAATGAGACATCAAACTTTGAGGGCCCGCCCCTCCTAAACTAAATCTTCTATTAGAAGAAATAACACAACTTTAAATCACACATGCCTCCTGAGCATCCTGTGCAAGTTGGGTGTCAGTTGGACAATATCCCTAGGAGGAGTTGTTTAAAATGCATGGCAAAGAAATGACCCCAAAAATGGCACCTTTTTCAAAATGGCCGACTTCCTGTTGGTTTTGGCCCATATGTCCAAGAGACTTTTTTGAAGGTACTGGCAGGTTCTCCAACTGTGCTGAATTTTATCCATGTCGGTCAATGTAGTGGGCGGGGCTGATTGATTGAAATTTTGTAGGGGGCGCTATGGAGACATGCTCCATTTATTCCATAATGTTTCAATGGGGCTTAGTTCCGGGCCTTACTGTCATCAGTCATGGCAAGTATGGTGGCGGTCCAAGGTTCCATGGCTTGGTCACAGGTACTTCCTGTTTCATGGCGTTGGACCGCCATTCGCCATGTCCCGTTTAGCGTAGCGACTTGAGGTTTTCATTGTGGCATCATGAATGGGTTTGACATGTTTTGGAGGAGGCTCAAGTGTTTTGGACCATTTGCTTAGAAGCATGACCCTCAAACGTGGAAAAAACCACTTCCTATTGTAAGTGGGCGGGGCTTAGGTCTACACCAGCAATGGTCACATTAATCTGTTCAGGACTGATCCCTTATTAATCCCTATAAGTTTTAGGGTGATCAGATCAAAATTGAGAATTTCATAGTGATTTATGATGTCACGCCGCCGCATGGAACTTCGCCATGGCGTCACGGGCACGCCGTGCAGCGTAGAGCAACGTCCTTTACCAGATCTCTTCACCAACATGTTTTGTGATGCCTGAGTGAATTTGGGCCATGTGGTGTCCACCAAGCCAGAGTTATGGGTGTGTGAGCAAAAAACAACACTTTTGACCTCCAGGGGGCGTGGCTATTTCATAATCAAAATATTGACATATAGAACTCTGTAGGAGGGGACTGCCATCATATCTAGCAAATGTGGTGCAGAAATGTTGCTTTATGTGGGAGTTATATCCGTTTAATTTTTCATGGCGAGACATCAAACTTTGAGGCCCCGCCCCTCGTAAACTAAGTCTCCTATTAGAAGAAATAACACAACATTGAATCACACATGCCTCCTGAACATCCTGAGCAATTTGTGGCTCAGTGGGATAAAAGCCCTAGGACGAGTTTGTTAAAATGCGAGGTGCTAAAACGCCAAAATATTGACTTTGACCTAAAATGGCCGCCTTCCTTTCGACATTTCACCATGACATTAAGAGGATTTTTTGTTTGTCCTGTCATGTAGATCATGTGTATGAATTTTCATAAAGATTAACGACATGCAGTGGCGGGGCACCTAAAATAGGTGGCGCTCTCGTTCAGTTTCGCCCAAACATTCTGGAGCACCTCAAAATATCAAATTTTTCGTATTCCCTTGGGGGGGTACGCAAAATTTGGTGAGTTTTCGAGCACGTTCAGGCCTCCAAAAAAGCACGCGAAGTGTCCGAATAAAAATAATAATAATAATTAAAACCGCAAGCGGTGATATAGGCCCTCGCACCATGGCGCCGCTCGGCATAATGCCACCGCCTCCCTTGGCAACATCCTTCCCATATCTCTCTCAACCTAAAGTGCAGCCAGACTGCACTTCAGGCCATTTAGGCCTTATGAAGGGTCACTTCCTGTCACCAAGGGGCGGGGCTAACTTATCATCTAATTATTGACATACAGAAATGTGAAGGATATGACTGGCATCATCTGTAGCAAATTTGGTGCAGGTTGGTTGTTTTTTGTGGGAGTTATGGCAGTTTTCCTTTTCATTGCATCACATCTGCTTTGCTGCCCCGCCTCTCCTAAACGATATCCCCTATTAAAAGAAATAGCACAACTTTTAATCACACATGCCTCTTGAGCATCCTGAATCATTTGGGTTAAAGTTAGATAAAATTCTTAGCAGGACTTCCTCAAAATGCATGGCAAAGAAAATGACAGAAATGACCCCAAAAATGGCACCCTTTTCAAAATGGCCGACTCCCTGTTTGATTTAGCCCATATGTCCAAGAGACTTTTTTGAAGGTACTGGGAGCGTCTACAAGTTTCCCGAATCATAACCATGTCAGTCAATGTAGTGGGCGGGGCTAATTAATTAAAATATTTTAGGGGGCGCTATGGAGCCATTTACTATCTTCTCCACTATATTGTAATTTTACTCTATTAAGGACTTTACTGTCATAAGTCATGGCAAGTATGGTGAAGATCAAAGGTTTCATGGCTTTGTTACAGGTACTTCCTGGTTCACGATATCAGACACTTGTTGTTGCCAAGGGGTGGGGCTAATTCATAGTCCCATTATTGCATTGTAGATTTTGTTCATCATGGGATTGGCATCAAATGTGGCGATTCCTGTGCTGATATGTTGTTTTATGTGGGAGGTTTAGCAATAAGTCTTTGTTAATAAGACATCAAACTTTGAGGGCCCGCCCCTCCTAAACTAAATCTTCTATTAGAAGAAATAACACAACTTTAAATCACACATGCCTCCTGAGCATCCTGTGCAAGTTGGGTGTCAGTTGGACAATATCCCTAGGAGGAGTTGTTTAAAATGCATGGCAAAGAAATGACCCCAAAAATGGCGCCTTTTTCAAAATGGCCGACTTCCTGTTTAATTTAGCCCATATGTCCAAGAGACTTTTTTGAAGGTACTGGAAGGTTCTCCAACTGTGCTGAATTTTATCCATGTCGGTCCATGTAGTGGGCGGGGCTGATTGATTGAAATTTTGTAGGGGGCGCTATAGAGACATGCTCCATGTATTCCATTATGTTTCAATGGGGCTTAGTTCAGGGCCTTACTGTCATCAGTCATGGCAAGTATGGTTGCGGTCCAAGGTTCCATGGCTTGGTCACAGGTACTTCCTGTTTCATGGCGTTGGACCGCCATTCGCCATGTCCCGTTTAGCGTAGCGACTTGAGGTTTTTATTGTGGCATCATGAAAGGGTTTGACATGTTTTGGAGGAGGCTCAAGTGTTTTGGACCATTTGCTTAGAAGCATGACCCTCAAACGTGCAAAAAAACACTTCCTGTTGTAAGTGGGCGGAGTTTAGGTCTACACCAGCAATGGTCACATTAATCTGTTCAGGACTGATCCCTTATTAATCCCTATAAGTTTTAGGGTGATCAGATCAAAATTGACAATTTTATAGTGATTTATGATGTCACGCCGCCGCATGGAACTTCGCCATGGCGTCACGGGCACGCCGTGCAGCGTAGAGCAACGTCCTTTATAAGATCTCTTCACCAACATGTTTTGTGATGCCTGAGTGAATTTGGGCCATGTGGTGTCCACCAAGCCAGAGTTATGGGTGTGTGAGCAAAAAACAACACTTTTGACCTCCAGGGGGCGTGGCTATTTCATAATCAAAATATTGGCATATAGAACTCTGTAGGAGGGGACTGCCATCATATCTAGCAAATTTGGTGCAGAAATGTTGCTTTATGTGGGAGTTATATCCGTTTAATTTTTCCTGGCGAGACATCAAACTTTGAGGCCCCGCCCCTCGTAAACTAAGTCTCCTATTAGAAGAAATAACACAACATTTAATCACACATGCCTCCTGAACATCCTGAGCAATTTGTGGCTCAGTGGGATAAAAGCTCTAGGACGAGTTCGTTAAAATGCGAGGTGCTAAAACGCCAAAATATTGACTTTGACCTAAAATGGCCGCCTTCCTGTCGACATTTCACCATGACATTAAGAGGATTTTTTGTTCGCCCTAGCATGTAGATCATGTGTATGAATTTTCATAAAGATTAACGACATGCAGTGGCGGGGCACCTAAAATAGGTGGCGCTCTCGTTCAGTTTCGCCCAAACATTCTGGAGCACCTCAAAATATCAAATTTTTCGTATTCCCTTGGGGGGGTACGCAAAATTTGGTGAGTTTTCGAGCACGTTCAGGCCTCCAAAAAAGCACGCGAAGTGTCCGAATAAAAATAATAATAATAATAATAAACACTGCAATTACAATAGGCCTTCGCACCGCCAAGGTGCTCGGGCCTAATAATAAACGCTGCAATTACAATAGGCCTTCGCACTGCCAAGGTGCTCGGGCCTAAAAAATGCTTCTTTGAGCTAAAATATTTTTGGTTAAAGAGTGCCACCTGCTGGAAACCTCACATTCTTGTCTCTCCTCTTTATGTTTGAGTAAATTACAACACTTTTTTTTAACTTTAGCAGTAAGATATTTGCACGAGGATGTTTCTATGATGTTCAGAATAAGAATGTTTTGTTTTTATTGTTTGAAATAAAGAACTAAAAAAGCACAGAAGGTGAGTGAAGGGCAACTATTAAGAGATTTGCATCCACAGAAAAAGTCCATCTTCTTTTTGGTGGACCTCTGCTGCCATCTACTGGATGACATTGCTGAATGAAAATATGAAAATTGAGATTTAACCAACTATTTTCAGTACAAAGTGATGATAACCATTTCTGCTTGTTGTACTGGAAACTTTGTTTTAGAATGAACTGCTTTCTTTCAGGTGTTTTAAAGTCTAGTGTCGACATAAACTCTTATATTTCTTCTGTCTAAAGACCCAAATATGTAGCTTCCCTCTGGAGCCAGATGGTGGTGTGTTTGTATCAGGTACCACAAAGATGTAGGAGCAGGAAGTACAGTAAAGGTTTATGGCGATGCTGAAATTAACTAAAAGCTTGATAACTGTAACATGTGAGCTTCTGCAGAACATCAGAAATATGGAATAAGAATAAGAAGAATAAGTGATCAGGGAGTAATGAAAATATTGTCGCAGAAGCCATGCCCTGTTTTGAACTTTTGGAGAGAGGTGAACATTTTCATGATAAGGACCCACATTTATTAGATACAAAGTGATTTTTTTTTAAACCTGTATAGAGCTTAAGTCCAAGTTTACGTTCAAAACTTTCCACTGTTTGCTTAATGTTCAGAAGTCCATTTCAAGGCTATTTATTTACTGCCAAAAGCCCATATTTCCACCTGCATATCAGATATGTTTACACGTAAACTCCCCTAAAAGAGAAAGGGTTCACTCCAAGGTCTCTGTTCTGTCAAACTGACGATGAAGCTCAGTGGTGCTCACTTTCCCCTTTATCCAACCTCCTCTTTTACTCTCTATGCCCATCTTATACTTCACCATCTGTCTGTCTGAGTCATGTAAAGATGTGGGAACTCTCTGGAAAATGGAAGCAAATTGCTTGTGCTGGGTGGGACAAATGAGCTAATGCTTAACTGAATGGGAGTTCAGCCCATATGAAAACTATCAAATCCATCAAAGTGCATTTATAATAAATAAATAAAATATCTGAAGTATCCTACAAGAAATTGTGGGGCTTGAAGATCTGTTGTTTTTTTTTTGTCTGTGTATGCAACAGAGAAGCAAAAACACACCAAATTAGAAGAAATAAACTAATGCTGGAAACCCAGTTTGAGTCGTTAACTTTAATAGTAAGTTCTGAAAGATATTGTGAAGAAATCAACAGTAGATGGATGTGGCACTCAAGTGGGCTTTAAAACACTCAGGCTAAGCAAAAACATAGAAAAATAAATAAGATATTGACAGTTTTAGTCTAATAAAAAAAAAATTAGCAGCTACTGTCTCTAAATAACGTCAAGGCTTTGCCTCCAGGTTTCAGTAGATCAAAAGGAAATGCATTATAAAAACAACAAGCTAACCATTTAGTCCTTAAAAAAATTCTACTTGGCTTTTTTCATTACACTTATATTTCTACTAAATGCATGATTTATTTAATTATTTTTTAAATATATTAATCCACTTTAATTTAAAGTGGCAATTGCACTGATTCTCACACATCTGTTTAACAATAGGATTATGAGTATTGTTGAAACTATTGTCTCATTAGTGGCTGGAGATGATGAAATGCATAAGCAACTGCGTGTCCTCAGTCACCCATAACCCGCGCCTTGTTAGACAGGCTGATTCTGCCAGCGTGTCATCACCTTGCACCATCTTGTTGATGCTATCGCAGCTATTTGCGTTCTACCTGAGAACTTGATATGACCCAGAGTGAGGGAAAAAGTGGCAGGAATGTCTTCATATACAAGAATATAGGGCACAGTTCAAAGGACTTTTAGTTTTCACAACTGGCTCTCCTTTCACAGAGCACATTAAAAGTTATAGGCCAGCATACTTAAAGCTGCCAGACATATGGAAAGTTAGTGCTATCCCAATCTATACTTAATCTATCTATACAGTAGTTTACTCATCATTCAATTAAAATGATCAAAAATGAGGTGACAAAACACTGTAATAAATAAATATATATATATAAAATGTCTTTCAGTTAGAAGACATTTATTTGCCATTCAGTTTGGAAAAAAAAAAGATGTTTCATTTCTCAGATGTGTATGCAGAAAGAAAAAGGGAAACTATTAGAAATAGCTCATCAGACCTGTCCTCCTGGACTTGCTTCCACTTGTCTTGGTTCCATTACAGGAAAAAAAATAAAGAGAAATGATAGAAGGCTAAGAATGGCTCAGGATTAATCACCTGAAGACAAGAAGCCAATGGCAAACCCATTTTCAGTCCTAACTCAAACATTTCAGCTTCAGAATGCCAATAACCTCTCACTTGGTTTAGTCAGTCTCAGAAGAATGAGGATCATTTTCAGAAAGTTCTCTGTTAGCTGGCAGGTCATCGGTGACAATGATTTATCTCCCTCACTATTAACTTCATGCATTACAGTTAAGATGCTGCATCTGTAGGTGGATTATGTTTTTCCCCCAAATCAGGATCATATTATTTCAGTTTGCATGTGTTTTCCCTGCGATGGACTGGCGAGCTGTCCAGGGTGTACCCTGCCTGTCGCCCAAAGCCAGCTGGGATAGGCTCCAGCTTCCCCGCGACCCTGAATTGGAATAAGCGGTTCAGAAAATGAATGAATGAATGAATGAATGTGTTTTCAGTGAAAAAATTACTTTTGAAAAATCTGACAGCAATACAGTAAATCAGAATAACAGTAACTAAGCATAATCTAATGTTAATCATCAGAGCTTTCAAATTGGTTTAAGTTGTGATACTCATCGGAACTTCAGCAATTAACACATATGGATGCAAACAGACATCTAGAGACTAAATACTAATATCCAGCACTACCCTTCATGATCATGAAAACAGCAAGTGGGGGAATGACTTTCTAATCCAGTGGTGCCCAAAGTCTGTCCTGCAGGATTCCAAAGTATCTCTGTTCCAACACACCTGGCTTGGATAAAATAGATCCAACAGCCAATAAAGTTCTGCACTATGAATGATCAGTTTGAGTCAGGTGTGTTGGAGCAGGGATACATGTAAAACCTGCAGAATTGTGGCCCTCGAGGACCAGAGCTGGCACCCCTGTATCAAAAGATTTTGGTCTCCAATATGGCGTACAAACTGTCAAGTTTACTTCATGCAGCACTATGGGACTCATTATGATGTTTTATTTTGTTTACTACTCTACAGTAATTAATTACTTTTTCAGTGTCTTCAGTGTCATATACTCCCTAATATTTGCAGTTCAAATAACTACTTATCAAAAAAAGCAATGGAAATATTGTCTTGGTATTTTATGTCATTTTTTTGGGATTAGACCAAATATCCAGTTGAAAATGGCTCATGCAGGTTAATTTCACTTTTCAATTTGTAAATCAAAAACTTGTATTATTCATATTATATATGCAGCTCATATTGTTGGAGGAATTGTACGTAAACTGTATATAAATATGGCTTTAGTAACTTAATATTGGTAAATGTTGATGAAAGGATTGTACACTAAGATCTGAATCAACATTTTTAACCATTCTATAAAAACTATAATCGAATGTTTACTTCATTTCAAGGATTATTTGAATTTTCACAATTTATTATTTATTATAAATGAAAAAAATGCACCTCGCCTGGCTAAACTATTCACATTGTGAAGATGACTTTTTAAGACCAAAACTACATAATCCACCTTTAAAAGATAAGATGTTTGCATGTCTTAAAATAAAAAAAAAAATAAAAAATAAAAAATAAAAAATAAACAACTAGGAGATAGTGGTATGTAAATATATGGTAAAACTAATTTCCTATACAAACACTTTTTTACTCCTGCATTCTCATGGTGATGCTTGGACTTGAGCCTTTGGCATCACATTTATCCAGAAGCAGTTCTGAATGTGTGAGTTAGCTATTTATTTCTGCATCTTATTCTTTCATTAAGCTTTTTCTTTTCTAAAATATGTCTTAATACTTCCGCACCCTAGACCTACAACCCATGCTGGAGCAATGTGTACTTAAACCTAGTAGATGTAGATGCATCTAAAAGATGTACAGAATTAGAAGAATGTAAATGAAAGCAAATAAACAAGACAATGGAAGTAGAAGCACTTGTCCTGAATAGATTCTAAGCCTATAAGACATTTCAGATCCCATTTATTTATAGTAAAAAGGCCTTTTCCCCCTCATCTCACTATATCTGAAGGTTTGATGCTGATTCCCATAAAGGTTTGATTTCTCTGATTGAAAATGACTTTTAATTAAAATTGCCAATATTTAACAATGCATCTGTGGGATTTGTTTGATAAGTCAAGCACATAAACTCAATTCAGCTTTTTTCATAGAGAAAAAGAGGTTTTACTGATATAAACTCCAATCTAACACAACTGAACTCTTAACAATAATAAATAATACACACGTAAAACTCGAAATGACTGAAAGGAGAGATTTTTATCACAGAAAACAGGTTTAAAAACAATCATACCAGATGAGACAGATTTTTCACAGGTCTCTGACGCAGACCCATATTCACCTCTCCAGGTTCCTTAAGTGTGTGGAATATGTGGGTTTCTTTCTGTATGCGAAGAACAAATGTAATGCTAGACACATTATGTGAGTAAATTTAACAGAAAGCCACAGGGGGAGAAAGCATATAGACATGGCACAATTTTACAACTTTTAGTGCATAATCAGCATATTTTTTTGTTGTGGATCAACTTAGCTTTTACTATATTCATGTGAGATTGGACCAGTAATATCATTATAACAATCGTTCAAGTTAGAGGGACAAAGAACAGTAATGCATACTTTCAGCTTATATCTGACTCTATTATCTGTGTAGAAATCATTCACATATTTTTTTCGTAAAGGAGATTCCCAACCAAAACGGCAACGGGTTACCAAGACTTAAACCCTATGAACCTGAAAAGTGAGCTGCACTCTTTTTATTTAATGTTGTAATTGTTTCTCTCTCTTTAACAGGAGATATGGGACATGTTTTTTTTGTAGGAGGAAACACTTGAGTGTAGACTTCCATCTCTGTAGATGTTGTGGAGATGTGGCAGCGGGTTGTGGTCTTGGAGCATATGGGCTCACTTTTAAACCCCCACAAAAATCTCCCCTTTGAGATAATTGTACCATGAATTGGACCAGAGTACCTTTGATTTATCAACATAGTTGTTGACAACAAGATTCCTCTTCTTAAGATTTTTCCATTGACAAATTTCCTGCAACAACCAAACGCCTTTACGATAACACTAAACAGCATAAAATATCCTGTAATTAATCATCTTGAAGAAATTGTGTTTGGGTAATGGGTTTATGAACTGCTGGTGTTCACAGGGTGATGGCAGATGTTGCAAATTTCAACAGCGGGTGAATGTCCTCTAATTAGACTGGATGAAGGTAAGTTCTCCTTGACATATAACACTGCGAGTCGTCTAGGGAACTCACTGAGACCTCTGACCAAACCCATAATTAGCTGTAATATGGGTATACAAAATTCAAATATGGTTACATCAACAGTGACATTGAGCAAGCACTGCTTTTTATTTTATATTTTTCAAAGCTGTTCCAAAGAAAAACATCATCACATGTGAAGTCTACGACATATACCATTGTTATTACAGCAGCTGTCAACATTATGTGACATAAGTAATGAACTCCCTAGTTACAAATACCACAAATAGTTAGTTGAGCAACCACATACAGCTTTATACCAACCATTGTTTTGCAAGCTGCAGTATAGTACGTTTTCCTGGAAGAACTGCCTTAATATTCCTAAAATTATCTTTAGCTGTAACATATAAACACAACATGAAACACCTGACATAATTATAGCTTTTAATTATATGTATATATATATATATATATATGTGTATATATATTTGTGTGTGTATATATGTATACATATGTGTATATATACATATATATACATATACATACATATACGTATACATATACATACATACATACATATATATATATACACATACATACATACATACATATATATACACACATACATACATACATACATATATATACACACATACATACATACATACATATATATATAAAC